>NC_037670.1:88618864-88680168 GCF_003255815.1 Theropithecus gelada
AGCTGACCAGTACCGATCGTCCGGCACTCCCCAGTGAGATGAACCCAGTACCTCAGTTGAAAATGCCGAAATCACCGGTCTTCTGTGTCGCTGGCGCTGGGAGTTGAAGACTGGAGCTGCTCCTATTCGGCCATCTTGCTCCGCCCCCCTGCAGATGTTCTTTAGTAGAGATAGAGCTTCACTATTTAATCTGCGATTTTGAAGGAGCAACTAGTGATGACCCTAAGCAGGTAGAGCTTGTCGTAGGTGTTGGCTGGGCCACTGCCTTTGCTCTGATGTGAAATGGAGCTTTTGGATGGGCTCTACTGTCTGGCAAAACCACTGGCTGGGCTCTGCTATGAGGTGGAGCTATTGGTAATGGCAATGGCTTCTAATCAGGTCACAAGATGTAGTCCCTACTGGGTAATTCAACTATTTGGGATTTCTAGTTGGGCAGGGATGCTGACTGGGCTCTGAGGTTAGGTGGAGTCACTGGTTGGGATGAAGAGGACCAGAGGCTATGCTCCTTAGAAATGCACAATTGAGGATTGCCTCTCTGTCAGAGTGGAACCAAGGCGTGGGCTTTCAGCTGAGTGGAACTGTTGCTTGACTTCCCATGTCAAGCAGGTTGAACCGTTATGCTTTGTCCAAAATAGGCAAAGACCAGCATCTCCCTACTTGGTACGGGTTGGTAGTGTGGGCTCTGAGGTTGGCAGTGGAGACTAGCTATCTACGGACTCAAGTTAGGTTGAACTTTCCACCATGCTTCTGAAGGCAACCAACTCAGCTTTGCAGGTGGGTTGTGAAGTTGGCTGATATCTCCAATAGGGTGCTACAGCTAGCAGAACATAGAAGTACCACCAAGATCTGCATGCTGGTCACTACAACCTCTGCCTCATTTCTTTGTTTCTATGTGACCCCAGGTGGTCTAGCCATGCCATTACCCTCAGTGTTCCCTGTGAAGTGAGGTGAGATTGGAGTGGGCTTCCTGGAATGCTAGGGAAGCTGGATAACTGTCTCTGAGTCTCTTTTCTTCCAGTAGAAACTGTGGGCCCAGGGAAATCCTCTCTGTCTAGCATCGGGCTGAATTGAGGGAGAGGTAGCACAGCTGTAATGAGGCTGTTCTCCTTACCCTTTTAATTTAACTCCATTCAGTTCTGTGGACCACATTGGTGCCTCAGGCTTGTTCCTTGCATTGGGGTTTTCAAAAAGTTGTTCTGGTCTTTGGATAGTTGTTAGTTGAATTTTCTGTGGGGAGAAGTGGAGCCTACAAATTCCTATTCCACCATCTTGCAGCTATCTCTGAGCATGCACTGTGGAGCCCCATACAGAGGCTGACTCTTTGCTGTGAAACCCAATGACAAATATGCAAGGTTTTCTTTATCATTGTCTCCCACTCTGTGTTGATTTTTCACCATAGAAAGAACAGAGCAAGGCCTTTAACAACAACTCAACTGCATGAGACCACAAAGAGGAAAGTAGAAAGAAGCAAAAATATAAACTATATGATTACCAAAAAAGGGGGCATTAGGACAGGAGGCGACCTGCTCAGTATTATGGGGACAACTTTACTGGAACCTAAGACTTTGAAGAAGAGATCTTTTCTGCTTGAGCATTAAAATATGTGTACCTGAGTCAATCCCAGCAAATGGTCATGCTGCTCAGATAATCTCTTCTCTGGTAGCCACATTGCTTGAATCATTTACCTTCCAGGAATCTAATTGCAAAAGTGATCATTCTCATTCTCATTTATTATTGATACCCCAACTGTGGTAAAGACATTGTGATTGGTGCTTCTACAGGAGTAGGGCCATTTAAGAAAAAACGGTAATGTTTAAAGCACAGTAGGAAGAAAGAGGTACCCAGAATAAACATTTTCTTAAAGCAGTAATCCAGCTGGTGGTATAATACCTGTTGCAGATATTTCTCTGCCTGTTTACAATCCCACCATCTACACATTGATTAGCATTATGGGCAATACACAAAGGAAAAATAACAATTACTTGAGGCCTACTGTGAATTAAGCATTGTACTTGAACTCATCTAATTCTAACAATAGCACTATGAGGTAGACATTATTACTCCCTATTTTACTGAAAAGGAAACAGAGACTCTAGAAGTTGTCCAAGTTCACATAGTAAGGGATAGGGCAAGAGCTCAATCTGAAAGCCTTAAGCAGAAGTGACCGATTGGACCTTCTGGTTATAATTTGTGAAAATAGGACTACGTATATACACCCATATATACATATACAGAGTGGTGTACTCAATATAAAATTATTAAGTCAATACAAGGTCCAAATGGATAGTGAAGAAAATATATGCAAGACTACTGAGAGAGAGAATGTGTGTGTGCGTGTTCTTGTTTCTGAGGCAGTCACCAGAAATAGGAGATTTAAACTCGGCTTTGAATAGTAAAGAAGTTTGGGATGGATGGGGCGAATAGTGTAGGTCAAATCACAGGAGTGGAAAAGTACCAGTTTTGAGCAAGAATAGGAATTTGGTTGGGGCAAAGGTTCATACAGCAAGTAATGGGAAATTAAGCTGGAAAAGGAGACCAGCTGTGAGAGAAATGGCTATCAGTCCGCAGTGATTAGACTTTATACTGCTAGAAAGGAGATATGAAATGATTAAGCAATGTTTCAGAAAGATTGACCACACAGTCACACGACAGAGTATGGGAAAGGAAACAGATTAGATTTATGGAGCCCAGGAAGAGGGTGACAACAGTCATCCAGGTGTGGAGTGAAAGAGGATTCAGGTGGTGGCTGGGCCACAAAAAGATGAAATGGATGAAGAGGCATTTGCAAGGAAAAATCAAAAAGATAGGGCAACTGCTCATAATAATATTTTTAAAATAGCTAATGCATTCATTCATTTCCACAAATATTACTTAAGTGTCTTCTTTGTGCCAGGCACAGTTATGGGCCCTGGGTGTATTGCAATGAACATAACAGGCAAGACTATTTCCCTTATGGAATTTATATTACAATGGAGGAGGAACATGATAAACAAACATGTGAAATACAACTTCAGGTGGATAATTTATGCAATGAAAATACATAAAACAGGATTAAGGGGCAAGATAGCAAGACACCCTCTGGGTGTCTCTGAAGATGCAATATTGGAACAGAAATCTAAATGAAGTGGGTGAGTAGACCATGTGAATATCTCTGAGGAAAGTATTCCAGGCAGAGAAGTCAGGAAGTGCAAAGACCCCCAGGCAGCTACACTCAGCCTGTGATCAGAACAGCATGCCACTGCAACCAGTGCAGAGTAAGGTGGAAGTGAAAGTGAGGTTGAGGAGGCAACAGGGGTGGAATGCTGATGGGCTTTAATGGCCATGGAGAGGACGTTGCAGTCTATTCCAAACGAAATAGAAACAGAAGGGTTTTGAAAAGGGGCATGGCATGATCTGATTTACAATTTTAAAGGCTCACTCTGGTGACTTCATGGAGACCCGATGATGGTGGAATGAGAGTTGATGCAGAGACCACTTAGAAGGTTATTACAGAAATCCAAGTGAAAGTTGCTAGTGGCTTGGATTAGTGAAAGAGAAGGCAGTAGGAAGCATGGGATTTGGGATGTGTTTTGAAGGCAGAATGAGCAGAGCTTGCTGATGGACTGTATACAGCACATGGAATAAAGAACCAGAGAAACCAAGAAGGTACTTCTGTGAGGCTTTGTGCTCTCAGATTCTTAAAGTCTACCTTGGAGTAGAGTTAATCCTGGTTATTTGATTCTTTGCTTTTTCTACATTCCATTCATCCATCAATAAGTATAGTAGACTCTACCTCAAAACACATCCTGGATCTGTTGAGTTGTCATCACCTTCCCCACAAGCACACTGCTCCATACACCATTGCAATGCCCCTTAGCTAGCCTCCCTGCTTCTCCTCTTGCCCCTCCCCTGACAAACAATTCCCCACATCTGCCCAATTTGATTGGCCTCTGCTAAAACCCTGTTAGTGAATTATTGGAATGAGTATTTAGAATAAAACCCAAAAAATTCAGCCTCAGATTACAAAATGTTACATAATTGGTGCCTGATGACTTTGCTGACTTCATCTCATTCCTCTCCTCCCCTTGCCTTTTCACTGTGGTCACTTTCAGTTTCTTAAGCACACCAAGCCTTTGCTCTCCACAGTCCTCGTATCTTCAAAGCCCAATTCTTCATATTACTCAGCTCTCATCTTTAATATTATCTCCTTGGACAACCTTCTGGATCACTCAAGTTATTGTTTGACTTCTGAAGAGTCTAATTCCCTTCCTCTTGAATTTGAGCTGGCCTTAGTGCCTTGCTTGACCCATAGGATGCAGTGGAAGTGACATTCTGAGATTTCTGAAGCTAGGTTCCTTGCAACTTCTGCTTGAGCTTGGAACACTCCCACGGGGAGTCCTGAGCTGCCATCTAAGAAGTCTGACTAACCTGACAGTGCTGTGCTGGAGAGACTGTGGGTGGGCACTCCAGTCAACAACCCCAGCCACCCACCCAGGTACCAGACACCCAGAAAAGACCAGCCATCAGCCAAATACCACTCAGATTAACACCATGTGGAGCAGAAGAATTGCCTGGCTGAGTCCTCCCCAAATTCCTCATGCACAGAATTATGAGAGAATAAAATGATTGTTGTTTTAATCCATTAAGTTTTGGGAGTTTGTTATATAGCAATAGATAAATAGAACACTGTCTATCACAATATTTTCCTTATTTGCCTAAGATTGATCATTATTTGATATTTTTCTTGTTCATCTAGTTACTCTATGAGTCAGCTATCTATCTAATCTGATCTATCTATCTATCTATCTATCTATCATCTATTTACCTCCACTAGAGCTGTCTACCATCTATTTACCTCCATCTCTTTACCTCCTCTAACTATATCTATCTATCTATCTATCTATCTATCTATCTATCTATCCTCTATCATCTATTACCTATCTATCTATCCTCTATCATCTATCTATTATCTATCTATCTATCTATCATCTATTTACCTCCACTAGAGCTATCTACCATCTATTTACCTCCATCTCTTTACCTCCTCTATCTATTTTTCTATCTATCTATCTATCTATCTATCTATCTATCTATCTATCTATCATCTATTATCTATCTATCTACCTATCTATCAGTCATCTATTTACCTCCACTAGAATATCAGCTTCATGAGAGCAGAAGCCTTTCCTGTCTTGTTTATTGTTCTATCTTTAACACCTAAATCAGCACTTGTACACAGTTATGTGCTCCATAAGCCCTGTCAAACAAAAGATTTTCTGCATTTCTGAATATCCTAAGGGCAATGAGTACAACACACACACAAATGCAGAGAAGAAAACCTGGGTAATCTCAAAATATAATCCTTCGGGTTCACAGATTATACAATATAAGGATAGTACTATATTAATAAATCAATCAATAATTCATTAACTAGCAAATTAAAGGGAAAAAATCCGACATGATTAGACACCAAAAAGACATTTAATTAATTTCAGAAACCATTCTTGGTTTTTAAAAAAACAGTAAAATAATAAGAAGAAAACTATAGTACTTAAAATTGATGAAGATCATTTACCAAAAAGACGTAGTAAACATCATATTGAGGCAGTGCAAGGCTTAGTGCATAGATAATGTTGAGACAATGTCTGCTGTCCCCTATTAGTGGGTCTGGCATTTCTCATCCAAAGTGTCAACAATCTGATCCTGCGTTATAAAGTTGTGTTTTTCCAGTTGTGACCAGTATGTAATTTGTTACATGCTATTCTGGCAACATGTAAATATCCAATTCTCCATTCATCTTTCCCCTATTTGCTTTAGCATCTGCAGATGATCTTAACCTGAGTCTTCTTTTTAAATGGGTTGAAAAATGGCAATTTTCTAATTTTATCATTTTCCCACATTTATTGGCTGCCATTCTTCTTTACAAAGAGCTATCCCTTACCAATGGGCTACTCGGTTATCATAATGTAGACTTTTTCTGGAAAAGCAGGATAAATACTTAATTCTTGCTGCTTAATAACCAGTTTTGAAATGAAGAAATGGGTTTAATAACCACCTCCAGTGGTGACCCATGAGGCTTCTTTTCTCTTTCTTGCATTTGTCTTTTTCTTTTCAATGTGGCGTTCTCTGTTTGGTTCCATCTATCTACCTACCTATCATTACCTATATAGGAAAAGCAGGTCTCTGAGCTGATCTGACACTCCCAGGTAAGTCTTAATGTTCTTACTGACTGATCTAACACAGGTAAGTCATGTTGCTCTCCTGTTGGACATGAACAATCTCACAGAACATCCACTACAGACAGTCACGGTGCAACCCACAAAATACCAATGTTCCCCTGTCTTGGCTAATATGAGTGACTGCTCCTTACCAATTATGGCTTTATCCTCACTCTAATATGACATGCCTGTAGATAAGATTTATTATGATATTCAATCATAGAATTGCTTCTGCTTTCTGACAACACCCAATTTAGAACAAACCTTCCTTAGGCCCCCTCCTCCAAAAAATACCCAGCCAAAGCCTGAATTCCCAGGTTCTTCCTAACACCTTCTTACCGAGATGTTTCCTTCTCCCCTCCTCCAATCTCCATGCCCCCATCAGCCCCAGTTCCCTGTGATACGCATTCTCCTTTGCTGCAATAAATGAGAAGAAGTCATCTAACTTGTTCACGTACAGCTGTTTCTGGTGGTCTTTTGCTGAAAAGAATTAAGAATTTTATATTATATGATATATATACCTTCATATATATGATACAAATGAACGCCTGTGTGTGTGTGTGTATGCTCAAATCCATTATAATAATTATTATTATTATTGGTGCTTATATTCTTCCAAGTTTATCAGTGGGAGACCCCCTTAAAACTTGCTTATGTGACTCCTTGGCACAGCACCATTAGTCTCTGAAAGCATCTTTGGGTTTTGGCATGCAAAGATGTCCCAGGCTCATCTTATGTATTCCTTGCCCCAGACCTGGACAAAATGTAAAACAGCCAATGATTTCAGATGTGGAAAGTCAAAATACTTCATAGCTTGTTGGTTGAAGTTGAATTTTTGTAGTTCAATGTTTTGGGAAAATAGTTTAAAAGTGTTTTTAAATATTTAAAGTATTCATACTTATTGACTCAGCAATTCCATTTTGGGGGAATCCAACAGGAAGAAATACAAATGGGAAAATGGAAAATATAGTAATGTGTCCATAAGGATGTTAACTGCAACACTGATTATGTTGACGGAAGAGTAGAAACTGAATATCCACCAAAGGCAAATGAGGGAATAAGTTACAGAATATCCAGAGTGTGGAATATTATGCACTCTTTTATAAGAATGAATTAGAACTACAGCTGGAAAATAGCCATGATATACTGATAAACAAAAGAAACATGTTACAGTGTGGTATATATAGCATGGTCTAATTTGGAGGATAAACCTATACTTATATTTTATTTAATCATGAAGGAAGAATTTTAACACCCTGTTAACTAAAAGGAGTAGAAATGAATACAAACCATATCTGATTTTAGTGTAAAGTGTATTTTTTTAAATGAAATAATAAGGAAGGGCTGGGCACAGTGGCTTACGCATGTAATCCCAGCACTTTAGGAGGCTGAGGCAAGTGGATCCCGAGGTCAGGAGATCAAGATCATCCTGGTTAACATGGTGAAAACTCGTCTCTACTAAAAATACAAAAAATTAGCTGGGCATGGTGGCACATGCCTGTAGTCCCAGCTACTTGGGAGGCTGAAGCAGGAGAATCGCTTGAACCAGGAGGCGGAGGTTGCAGTGAGCCGAGATCACGCCACTGCACTCCAGCCTGAGCAAGAGAGTGAGATTCCAACTCAAAAAAAAAAAAAAAAAAAAAAAGGAAAAATAAGTAAGATAAGTAAGCAACAACCCAACTAAAAAATGGAGTTTGATTTAAACAGTTTTTAATTTATAGGCAAGCCATAAGACAAAAGATAGACATTTTAGGGAGAGAGTTAGACAGTGCTTATACACAACAGTTTCTTTACAAGTGCCTAGATTTCTCCCAGGAGAATGCCATCCAAACCCCCCTTGTAAAATATCCTGTCTGCCATATTGAGTTCCAGGTCCTATATATTAAGAACAGAAGTGACGATTTGGATGCAGCTCCTTATACTTCTTTATCCACTGTTACAAAGATAAAAGCACTCAACTACTTAATTGATGGGGAGAGAAAGTTCACCTTGAAGCATCATGGACTGTCCTGTAACTAAAGTTTGCATTTGGCATATACATACATACGGAAATTTTATGAGACTGGGGACAAAACAATTCTGGGAAAAGTACCTGAAGTCATTATATTTTGGTGATTTAAAAATAAATTAACAGAGCTTTTCAAAGATATGGGCATTAAAGCCAAATGGAAAATAAAGCTGAAATGAGAAAAAAGTTCATCCCTACCACCACAGAAGGACTTTCTGCCAAAGTAATTTCCGTTTTCCGGGTGAGTGGGTTTGCATTCTAGCTACACTAATGCAATAGTTCTATGTATGAGTAATTTTAGAGCTCCACTCAGCAATTCCAACTCCACTGATAAAGCCTTCTTGTGGCTGAAATAGTATGTTTACCCTTATCAAAAATGCATTTCCATATGAGAGTAAATTGTGACAAACATAATAAAACATTGCTACTAACAATGCTGTAAACAAACCCTGATTCTGCTCATGACCATGAGAGCTTTCAGTAATCACACACATAGTACATGGTTTAAGTATAATTTTCTGATGGCACAATAGCCCCAAGCAATTTTTTTGTTTGTTGTTTTTAAGGCATGGGATATTATCTAAAGAGTACCCATTGTCTGCAAGCCTAATGTTATAGGAACAGGAAGGCTAATAATTCTCCTCTTTCTTTGAACACATTTCTCATTTATCTTACTGGGGTTTCAAAAGAGCCCAGAAGAGGCGACCCTCGCCTGTGTAATCACATAACTTGGTTTTAAGGTCTGGTGCTTTGGGCACCAATTTGTCACTAGCTCCTGCTTAAATGCCCTGAATAATTTAGATACCTGGGGGTGATGGGAGAGATGGTAAGTGCTGAATCTTGTTCCCAAGCAAAAATACCCAAGTTTTAAGTTTTAGCTGAGAGCAGAACTATAATGTCTTCTTTTAGTGACTATGGAGTTGGTTGTGCTACTTGCTTTCCCTTACATTAACCTAAATTTTGACTCTTTGAGAGTATCCTTGAGTCAAATGAGTTTTATCTTCTAGCAAAAAAAAAAAAAAAAAAAAAAGAGGTTATTTCACTTTCTTTAATATTTAGAGAGGGCACACTGCTCTCCCTTCTCTTGTTACCCATTTTTTCTCTAGGAAGGGTTGATGATATCAGTGGTCTATGTACTCCAGTTCCCTTCTCTGCTTAATGTAAACCTCCCTCTCTTGCTTCCATTCATTGGAGGAAACCTCTATGTCTCGGTGTATAGCTGGTCAACACTTCATACTACATTTTCTATTGAACCTACCAAATGAGACTTACCATTCTAGGTTAAAAAAAAATCTTCTTTTCCATTTAAAATGATTTTTAATATAACCACACTTCATATGAAAAACCTCACAGACTAGCACAATGTCAAGCACTTAGTAGATCATTAATATTTGTTAAATGAAATATTCTTAATCATGAATTTGTCTCATACGTTGAAAGTTTGGGGTGATGTTGCCAGCTGTGAATAAAGATGTGATAGTGTGATACAGATTTACAAGGAGTCGAAGGAACATGCCAATGCCACCATCAATGGGCAACTTACCAGCACCTGAATCACTTTCCTATTGGACAGAGATCTATTCTATGCAGAAATTGGTCCTTACAGTTTCCAACTAAAGGCAATGGAAAGAAATGTGCATTTAAGATAATATCTCCCACTAGATTTCAGGATTGACTCTATGACATGAACTCATTTGAGTATCGAGAAAATAATCAGGCAATAACTGTTCACCTCTAGGAGTGGCGAAAAATATATTCAGTTCATATAGAAAAGAGCATTAATTTCATTTATTTTATTGTGAGAATACTTCTATAGATCATGACTGACTGATAAAGTATTTTTGCTGATTAAATCTTGTAATTAGTTACATATGTGCTTGCAAATAGTAACAGGAACAGCAAATAACATTATTTGCATTTACACACATGCTTGCAAATAATAACAGGAACAGCAAGTAACATTATTTGTACTTACCTATATGCTTGCAGATAATCACAGGAACAGCAAGTAACATTATTTGTAAAGGTCCAAGCATGTTACATAATTCAGTGTGAATATCATATTTGATACAATATGAACAAGATAAGTTAGAACAAAATCCAGATGTTTTAACTAAAAATGCAAATTGCTGCAGTATTCAAGTTCAAATTTTCAAAATGCTCCAGGAGTTGGACAAACTCTCAGAGTCTTGATTCCTAAATCATAAAAAGAAACTCATGAACTTCCACTGAGCACAGGTTGAACTTTCCTCTTAATATCCTTCCCAATTTAGTCAGACCTTCCTGCACTTCCCAGATGTGCCAGATAGTAGGATTATATGGATTGCCCTTTCTATCTGTCCTTAAAACATGGAGATTTCTGCTTCCTTTATTTGTTACTTTTTATTTGAAATAATTTGTCACTGAAAATTGCAAAAATATTACGAAGAATGCTGCAATCCTTTGTAATAGTTTTACAATTTTCAATTATTCTTGAAATTGATTCTTCAACACAGATTCTCCAAGTGTTGACAATTTTCAAATTTGCTTTTGTTTCCCTCTCTCTCTTTCTTTCTCTCTCTCTATATAATTATATTTATATGCACATATATGTATATTTTGTATACATACACTTTTAATAAACATTTGAAACTAAGTTACAGGCATGCTTTCCCTTTACTTGTAAATACTTCAAAGTATATTTTTCTAAAGACAAGAACATTCTTTGATACAATCACAGTATAAATTATCAGCATCAGGAAATTATCATTGATTCTACATTATTCTTTCACCTACAATACTTATGTAAATTTAGCCATTTTCCCCCCACTAATGTCCTTTATAGAAAAAGGTGGGAAAATCCAGTTCAAGATCAAACATTGCTTTGATGTCATGTCTCTTTAGACTGCTTTAATCCTTCATGAACTGAATGTTTTTGATGTGCACCTGTCAGTCTTTTGCGGAATGTCTCTTAATTTGAGTTTGTCTGCTGTTTCCTTGTGGTTAGATTTAGACTGTGCATTTTTGGTAGGAAAGCCACAGTAACAATATTGTGTCCTAAGGGCATTCAAGCAGGAGGTACATGAGGTGTCTTTGCCTCATTACTGATGTTAACTTTAATTACCTCTTGCTGGGTGAGGTGTCAGAGCCCCGGCATCAGAAAGTGGTCCCCTCGCAGGTTGGTAAGAAGAATTTACAGACAACAGTATAGGTTTGAAAAAGGAAAGTTTTATTAGAAAGGAAGAACGCTGCAGAAGAGTGCAGTGAGGTGCTTCAGCGAGACAGGACTGAGTGTGCTACAGCGGATTTTCCTTAGGGGTATTTATGAACCCTAAAGCGGTAGCTTAAGGGTAATTTGGACCATGTTAGCCACATAGGTCATAATAAATGATGACATTTGTAGACATTGGTGCCTTAATGTCAGCCAGGGATGCACAAGGAATTTCTATATGCTTGCATTCCAGAGATATATAGAAATTCTAGTTACTTATAAATTTTTGGGAAAGAAACCTGGAACCAGATGCTTGCTTTAGATAGTAGGAAAGTCCAATTACTTCTGAATTCCTCCGATAAAGAGTTTCGCCTCTGGATGTTCTGCTGGATGGCCACCAGGTGATCTTTGCTCTCCTCATTTTCTCCCTGACAAATATCTTGGTTGAATCTTTCCCGCTTTATATTCCCCCATGCTCATGTCTACCTGCTGCCTATTGCGGTCTCAAGGAAGGGAAAATGACACAGTGAAGAGGGGCATCGGGTCTGTCTGGCTACTTCCTGCTGAAAGGGGGCATAGAGAGGATAAGTTGTTTTTTTCCCTTTCTTGCTCTCTGTCATGAAGGGAATGAAAGATCATGAAAAACTTGCTCATGGGGAAAGACTGGATTCCAGCAAGAGTCCCCACGTAAATGGGAGTTGCTGTTGCAGGCCGGTATTGGGATTGCCTAGTCATCTGTAGGTGGAATCCTTGTAATCTGGGAGATATAAACTTAATGAGAGTGTTAAAGAGGCAGGACCAAATATTAAAAGAATAATAATGAAGAATAAAGGTCTAAGGAATGGGAGAAGCCAAGTGATTTCTGGAAACCAATCAGTAAAGACTTTGGCAGTTTTGGTTGCTTTGGGAAAGTGTGTGTAGTCATTTGGCTTATTTGAACATTTATGTTCAAATTAGTGATACAGGAGCTAGAAAGAAATTATTTAGGCAGATAGTGAGAGCAACAGAGTCCTCCGCAGAATTTCTCTTTTAACAAAAGGCAGCCCCCAGAATCATTTCTTTTCTAACAAAGAGCAGCCTGAAAACTCGAGCTGCAGACATAGATAAGCAAGCTGGAAGCTTGCACGGGTGAATGCCAGCAGCTGTGCCAATAGAAAAGGGCTACCTGAGAGTCAGGCATGTTCGACATGGGGGCTCCATCTTCCCTTTCCTTTGTCACCACGTGTACAGTAAAGCAGCAGGCAACATGGCACCAGCCAGGTAGAGAATCCATCTGCATATTACAAGATTGGGGTGGGGGTGGCCAGATTCTTGAATGCTATGCAAATGGCATGCCCGGTCCAACCAATCTTTTACACCCTACGTAAATCAGACACTACCTCCTCAAGCTCATCTGTAAAACTTTCTGCATTTCACCACGGAAGTGGCAACCCACTTCTCCAGGACCCTTCTCTCTGCAGGAGATAACTTTTCTCTTTCTTTCACTTATTAAACCTCCACTTTTAACTTTACTCTTTGTGTGTCCACATCCTTGATTTCCTCGGCATGAGTCAACAAACCTTGGGTATTACCCCAGACAAATGACGCTACTTTAGTTTCCACTTTTCCAGACACGTTAATGTAGGTGCAACAGGTTTTGTTGACAACAGCACAGACTCCTCCTTGTTCAGCTAAGAAGTATTCCAGAGCTGGTCTATTATCAAAAGCCATTCCTGCTAGTGAGTCCAAAGGCTTTTCTAGCACCAATAGACTTGCACCAGTTTTTGCTAAGGCTATTTCAAGGGAGGTGGTAAGTTCCCATAGTATGATTTCATAGTAGCTAAAACCTCCCTAAGGGTTGAGAGTTGTGATATCTCCTTTAGGTATCGTCTGCCAGGTTTTTCTACAGAAAAGCAGTGGCTTTTTCTCTTAGAATTAATAAGTAATTTGTGGGAAGTTATTCTGAGACCACATAAACATCCAGTATATCATCAAATTACCACTCATTGATGATTTTTTTCTTCTTAAGCTTTTTCTTGCATCTCACAGTTTTCTCAAGGTAAACTGACAATATCCTTCTTTTCTTTATATAAAACATTTTGTAATGGTTTGGGCAATTCTATTGCAATTGAATTTTTAAATTTTTATTCATCAAGTGTCCACTTGTGAGAATTTGTTAGAAAAATTTTAAACTCTCTATTCCTCTCTTTATGTGTAGAATTACAGCAGATAATTTTAATGCAATAAAGCTAGTTCTGTAATTCAGCAAAACTGTTTAAAGACTCATTGATTAAAACGCACTGCCAGTAAATACATAAGAAGGCATCAATTTGATAAATCTCAAAATGGGCTTCCAGGGAAGAGGTGAAAGTGAGAAAACTTGGCATATTTAAATTAAGATGCACTTTTAAGTTAAGATACATGTTCCTCCAGCAAAACAGCTAGCCAAAGCTCTCAATTTGAAATTAAATGTTGATGACTAATTGCTTTCCACATTCTATTTCCTCAAAGTTGCTAGAGTGAATGTTTCTTTGTTTCACAAATACTTATTTGAATAATAGAGATTTGTATTTTATTCTGCATAATCTTTCCATCTCTCAGGATGTTCTTTCCCTGCCTTTAACTCTGGGAATGTAAAATTCATTCACGGGTGGCAAATAGAGAAGAGCTGTAGAAGAAATTATGGAACTCCTACTGGGCTGAAGCATGAAATTATTCACCCTAACCAGAAATACATTAATTCAGCTCTGTCGGGATTACCTAAAACTACTTGTGGCTGTACGTTCGCTAAGGATCCCAGTAGGGTGTCGCTTTAAGAGCCTTTAGCAGTCAAGAAAATATATCATCTCAATGACTTCAGCAGAAGGTCTTTAATAAGGTGGTCCATTCTTGTATAGCTCCACTAGATCAGCAAAAAGCACTATATACCTGTAGCACACTAGTCCCCAGCCTTGACTCTACATTGTAACCACATGACTCCCATTCTGAGAATCTACTGGTATTGATCTGAGTCTAATGGCCTGGCATTCAAGACTTTTAAAAGCTCCCCAGGACATTCTAATGGGCAGCCAAGGCTGGGAATCACTTCTGTAGAAGGTTTTTATTTCCCCCTTAAGGCCTAAGGAATAAAATTCTAGTCTCCCTATTTATGCAGATTTCTGTGAATTACTATACTTTCCAGATCCCCCACTAGTGCATTTCTATACAGAGGGTGAATAAAAAAACAATTTTTATAAGCTGTTTTGTACACTGGGGGTTGCTAAAAACTTCACAGACTAATGGACTAAAAAATATCTTACTTGGCTTAAGTTTCACCTAACAGAGTAATGAATTAGAAATATCTTATTCTCCTCATTCAGTTCCACCATACCTGTCACATCATTACCTTCTCTTCATGTTTGTTTCCATCACTATGATGCTTTCAGATATTGGCAGCTAAATGAGCTGGTTCTGGGGTTGTTATAATTATTTTAGTAGTGTTTATCGAGTGCCTCCTAGCTACCAAATGCTTTATGCATAACTTCTAAAATTTTATTTTAAGCAGAAATTTATCAGCTTGAAATAAGAGAAAGCCAGGATTAGAACCTGGGTCTGAAAGGTTCCAACATCATTGCTGTGTCTACTGATGAAGACCCTGTAGAAGAAATTTCCCCTCTGTTGATTAGTCCAACACACAGCCCATTCCTTCTCTTGGCAATTGTTATTGGCTTAGAGGTTATCATATATTATAGGATCTCCTGGGAAAAAAATCCGCTATATTCCACGGTTGAAAGATAGGTTAATGCTGTCTTTCTCCTGAAAAACATGGTAAGGAAGCATGGAGCCTTGATTTCTGCTGGCTGCCATTTTATGACATGTGGGAAAAACAAAAACAAAAACAAAAACAAAAACAAAAACAAGAAATCCCCGAATTTAAAGGCAATGCTGAGAACAATGTAAGGCTCCAAAAAGTCAGCAGCGGGGTCAACATTATCCATGGGCAGCTGCTTACATAAGTGATTTCATGGGCACTGGAAGGATTTCCCAAAACAACTCCTTTCTGCTCTTAGGTGCCTGGAATTCCCTTAAAGGAGAGACTCTGATTAGGTATTTAAAATGAAGACTTAATATGCAGACAGCTTGGAACAAGGTAACTCACTGACTCATATCCAGTGGTTGACACAATAATATTTTCTGGGAGCAGATTTGGAGGTGAACACACAGAGATGCAGATGGCAGAAAGGAAATCTGAAGGAGGTAGAGAAAGGGATGCTGAAAAGGAAGGTGGTGGTTGGCAGGAGGCTGGATGGTTCTAGGACTAGCGCCAGGAGAGGTCATGGAATTTCTTTCCCCAGCAATATATTCTGGCTGAAATGTCTTCCATATCCTCCTGTTTGAACAAATGCAGGTAGCTTAAAGGATTGCTCAGGGATGTTTTTTCTTTTTTGGTGTACATTTCTATGAATTTTAACACATGTATAGATTCATGTGAACACTGCCATAATCAGGATAAAGAACAGCTCCACCACCTCAATAAAGCATCTCATGCTACATTTTCTGGTCATCACCTTCCCCACCTATAATACCTGGAAACCTCTGATATATCTTCCAGCACTTTATTTTGAGACCATCAAATAAATAGAATAATACAATCGTAAATTTTTGAGACTAGCTTCCTTTTACTAAGCATAGTGTTATACAGGCTGTCGTGTATCAATAGTTTGTTCCTTTTTACTGCTGAGTACCATTTCATTGTATGTATCTACCATGACCTGTTTATTCATCCATTAGTTGAAGAACATTTGGATGCTGGAAGTGGATATCTTTGTCTTGTTCCTAATTTAGGGGCATTCAGTCTTTCAGCATGGAGTAGGATGTTAGCTGTAGGGTTTTTGTAGACACACTTTACAGAGTTCACGAAGTTCTCTTTTATTCTTAGTTTGCTGAAAGTTTTTGCCATGAATACATGTTCAAGTTTGCCAAATGCTTTTTCTGCTTAAATTAATATGATCATGTGTTTTTTTTCTTCTTCATACTGATAGTTTGACAGATTCCATTGATTCATTTTTGATGAACAAACCTTATATCCTTGGGAAAAACTGCCCTTGCCATGGTGTATTGTTCCTTTTAATGTTCCTGGATTTGAATTTGTTAATGAATGTTGCTGAAATATTTGGTTGATGATGTTCGTGTCTATGTTCATGAGGGATACTGGTCTGAGCTTTTATTGTACTATCTTTGCCCAGTTTTGGTACCAAGGTAATGCTGGCTTCATAAAATGAGTTGTGAAATGTTCTCTCTTCTTTTGTTTTCTGGAAGAAAATGTGCAGAATTAATGTTATTTCTTCTTTAAATGTTTGATAGAATTTGCCCACCAAACCATCTGGGCCTGGAAATTACTTTTTCAGGAGGCCTTTATCTAAAAATTTATTTGTAGATAAATTATTTTTTATTTTATGTTATCTATTTTTAGATAAAAGTACAGATATAGTACTATTTAGGTTATCTATTTCATCAAAGATGAGTTTTGATAGTTTGTAGTGTTTGAGGAAATACCTCATTAAATCTAAGTTGCCAGATTTGTGTGTGTGGATGTGTGGAGTTGCCTGTTGTATTGCTTGCTATCTTTTCTTTTTTTTTTTTTTTTTTTTTTTTTTTGAGTTGGGGTCTCGCTCTGTCGCCCAGGCTGGAGAGCAGTGGCCCGATCTCAGCTCACTGTAAGCTCCGCCTCCCGGGTTTACGCCATTCTCCTGCCTCAGCCTCCCGAGTAGCTGGGACTACGGGCGCCCGCCTCCTCGTCCGGCTAGTTTTTTGTATTTTTTAGTAGAGACGGGGTTTCACCGTGTTAGCCAGGGTGGTCTCCATCTCCTGACCTCGTGATCCACCCCTCTCGGCCTCCCAAAGTGCTGGGATTACAGGCTTGAGCCACCGCGACCGGCCCCTTGCTATCCTTTTAATGTCCCTGGGGCTTGTCCTGATTTCCTCTCTTTCATTTACGATCATGGTAATTTGTTTCTTTATTGTCTCTTTTCTCTTTCTTTCTCTCTTTTTTCTATCAGTCTTGCTAAAAACTTACCATTTTTATTGCTCTTTCCAAAAAACTAAGCTTTTGTCTCACTAGTTTTGCTTTTCTGTTTTCAACTTCATTTACTTCTGCTATTTATTTTTTCTTCTGTTTGCTTAGTTTTATTTTGATTTATTTTCTACTTTCTTAAGGAGAAATTTCCATTGTTGATCTGAGACTTTTTTCTTTTCTAATATAAGCATTTAATGGCTTACATTTTCTGCTAAGCACTTATTTCCCAGAGTCCTCAGATTACTCCTCATTGCCTTCTTTCCAAGCTTTGTCGCTGCATTCAGCAGGAGACACAAGGTGTGGTATGCTTCCTCTGTCTGACCCAGAACTGGCTAGTCTTTGAAAATACAATTTTTCTAGGAATTTTATGCCAAAGAAAATTCCTCTATTTCCAAGCACACACAGCAGCAAGATAACGGTATGGCATTTTTCTGGTGGTTTTCCAGAAGTGCATGCTTAAAGCTAATGGCTACCATGAGAAACTTTTTTTTCATGATTAGTGCTTAGTTTTTGAACAATTTATTATTAATTATTATTAATTATTCCTCCAAACTTCTGTTACAGAGGATATATTATTAACCTCTCTTTAGAGAAGAAAGCCAATGCCCTCACAAGAGACATCTTTTGGCCGAAGTGTCTAAAGGCTCAGTCAAGCCCCCAATTCAGATGGCACAGGAGAAAAAAAAATTGATCCTCTGTAGACATTCCTATGGCCTACCTAGTTTGTTCTCTAATCCATTTGGCTTGACCTAGAAGTAGCAAGTCAATTCCAATGAACTGAGGTAGGGAATCTCATTGCACTATTTGTTTTCCGGTGTTTGCAAAGGAAAAAAAGTCAGGGAATGAGCCAGGATTATGCTTTGGAATCCTGAGGCCACAGGCTACTGCTCTTTATTCTCCTTTGTCAGTGATACAAGGATACCTTGTTATCACTCTTTCTCCACCCCAGCCACATATATTTTAATATTTAGTATTTGCATTGGCTAGGAAAGCATCATTTCTGCTGCTAATCTATCTGTGTAGTCATGGTCAAGATTTTCTTTATTAATTCATATAGAAATCAATATAGGCTGGTGCACTGGCTCAGGCTTGTAATCCCAGAACTTTGGGAGGTGGAGGCAGGTGGATCACTTGAGTTCAGGAGTTTGAGACCAGCCTGGGCAACATGGTGAAGCCCTGTCTCTACTAAAAATATAAAAATTAGCTGGGCATGGTGGCTCATGCCTGTGGTCCCAGTTACTCGGGAGGCTGAGGCGGGAGAATCTCTTGAGTCAAGGAGGTAGAAGCTGCAGTAAGCTGTGATCATGCCACTGCACTGCAGCCTGGGCAACAGAATGAGACCCCGTCTCAAAAAAAAAATCATTATAAACAGTGCACAATCACTCAGGTGAATGTGGGAGGCCCCAGCCTATATACAATGGCCCCTGAAATCCCACATTTTGTCACAATGGTATAGGCTGAGCCTTTCCATTAGTGAAGGCAGACTAAAGAACCCCCTTCAAAAGCAGAAATCAAGATATTTTCCATTCATTATTGCAACTCCATAATTTGATCTTTGGTTGTAATAATAAGAGTCGAGCTTTGAGGCTGGTTTCTGAACATTTGGATAAGCAAATTAAAATAAACCTAGCAACTGAACAGCTCTTTTCTGCCACTGAGCAGCTTATAGAGGATCACCATATGTGTTTTATACCTAGAATACCAATTTTTTAAAAATTTAACCCAGAAAAAAATTTGAACCCAGAAAAAATGAATTACGCCCTAAAATAATTCTCAACCTCATCCAAATTTTCTTTGGTGATTTATAAGAATCCCCTGAAATCCCACAGCATCTTCACCACAACCGCCAATCATATTTGGGCAACAGATGTGCAGAAGTGACAGTTAGCAGAGAATTCTGGTTAACAGAATGTCAGCTATTCAAGAGTTCACTTAGGTACCAGGAAGAATTTATTTAAATATTGATGTGGATGACAACCTCTTCCTCTGAAAGACACATGCACTCACTGACCTGCCTGAAACTCCTCTCCTGTGCCTGTAGTCAGCTTCCGGCAGCATCTTGGCCACAGATTGTCACCATCTGGATCATAATACAGGAAAAACATGATGCTTAGTAAAACTGAGATGAAGGTGATATCAGGAGCTGTCAGCATCATAATATATACATACTGGGAAGAAACTTGAACTTGCCTTTTGCAAAGAAGCTCTGATTTCCTCAGCGATGAGTCCAGGCTTCCTGTACCAGTTGCTCAGACAGCATCACGTTTTCTTGTTTTCTTGTCATCCAGACGTGACTTGCTGAGGGCCTGAGGTATCTTGAATTTTATTTATCTCCTAAATGATAGAAGGAAGTAGAGAAATGTGTAATTACTAGTTCCTCATACTCACTGGAATCCTTGTGAGGGGATCCCACCATGCCTATTCATCGGCCACAGCATTCCCTGCTTAGATGTTTTCCAGCCTTTTCTTTTCCTGTGACCATGGGTTTTTCTGTTACAGCATGATACACTAGATCTGACTGGGCTCCTTCTAGTCCCACAGACAAGCCAAAGGTTCTTCTCTTCCTGTTGGAGGTTCTAATTCTACAGACTCTGTCCTCTCTGGCTCCCTTCATCTTGGGGAAAAACACACACATGAACCAAGACAGCTTCCACATCATTAAGTTATATGTGATTGGTAACCAAAAATTTACCAGTCACAGACAGATAGACTAATTAGTTTATGGAAACACAAGGAGAGTCAAGACAGGCCATATGTAATTTTCTATGTAGATGTGTGTAGTTATTCCTTGTATCTTTTCCTAAGCACCCTCTTCCTGCTTGGGATGTTAGATCCAGCCTATGCTGCTGTTACAGATCTTTTAGCCAAAATTCCTTGGCACAGGTTTTGATGGTCAGTTTTATTGATTCAGAAACTTTTTTTTTTTTTAACTTCAGTGTATATTCATGTCTGGAAGAGGGACTCACTTAAGCTAAACTAACAACAGATTTATAAACTAGGTTATCTATGTATTATTAATTTACAGGCAGATTCAGACGTAGCTAAAAAGCCACATCTGATAACCAGTAAGTGGCAATCCCTTAACTAAGGTTTAGACTTGTTGGAGAAAAGTTGAGATGGAGCAGAAGGTTATTTGGTGACGTGCTATCTGAATAATCAAAATTAGATGACCCTAAGACAGTGGTTTCCACCAGGGGTGGTTTTGGCTCCAAGGAGGCATTTGGCAATGTCTGCAAACATCTTTGATTGTCATAATTGGAAAGGAGGGTGCTATTGGCATCTGCTGGGTAGAGGCCAGGGACGCTGCTCAGCATCCTCTGATACACAGCACAGGCCCCTGCAAAAAAGCATTATTCACCCGCAACTATGAATCGTGCTGAGGTTGAGAAAGCCTGCCGTAAAAGAGAGCTCTACCTGGGTCTCACACTCCTTTTGTCATCTTCTCCGTCTCTGCATGGAGGCGAAACACAGCAAAGCATAACAAACAAAACTCCTCAATAAATCAAATCAAATCATTAACTTCCCTATGGAGCCAACAAAATGCTAGCTATTAAATGTCCCAGTCGTTCCACAGAATTAGCTGTGAATGCTTTCTGGCACATTTATTCCTCCTCTGAGTGAGAGGTGACGGCATCATTTAAGAATACGTATTTCTTTTCAGGCATCATATGCATGAGAGGAGGAAAGCGTGCTGGGAGGAAACATCTTAGGGTTCTGATCAAGTCACAAAAGGGCAAAAAGCACACACTCCAGGCTGGGTGAATGTACAGAGAACTGTCCACAAGGAAAGATTAAATAATTACTGTTAAATAGCTCATCAAAGCTTTGGGGGTGGGGGTAAAAAGATAAGCTTTAAGGAGAGTCCTGCTGCAAACAAGAAATGCAAGCTTCTCCTGAAAGCTTTTGGATTAGGGTGAGTAGGGAAGGATTAGGATAGAGGTCAGGGCCTGGGGAGTCAGAGCTGCAGGTTGTGGAGACAGCCAGAGAGCCACGGTGAGAACAGGAGGAGGATTTTTGGGATTTGGGGTGGTAGAGGAGCTGGAGCTAACATAGGCCCCTGCCCTTTGGAGATTACTGTGGTCCTGCCAGTGACCTCCCCCAACAGGGCTCCGTACCCCAAAGTTTCAGGTCCTTTATAAGAGTCAGGCAAGTTGATCCCAAATGATACAACGCAGCAAAGCAGCACTGGCTCCCCAGGCATAGTGACCAGACCCAGAGGAGACACACGGAGAAACAGGGGTTGCCCCAGGGCAGGCAATGCTGACGTTAGTGGAAAGCTGGAGGTCTGGGGCTGTAGGCAGGCGAAGAGCTGGGTGGCTTCCGATGAGACTCGGGCCTGCCAGGGGGAGGCTGTGGGACTCTGAGCTCCATCTCCATTTCCATAAAATGAGGAAGTTAGATTAAATCATAGATCAGATTTTTCCCCACTCTGAAGTGTCTGGTTTTATCATTCATATCTACTGCATACTGTTCATCAGCTGGTGCCTACAGTTTTAACCTCAACTTCCTTTCACTAGCTTTGCTCTGTCCTCAAGTTAATGGTTAAATCTGAAAAACATCTTTTTTTTTATTAAAAGGTAATTGTTTTGAAAAAACAATAATGCAGTTTTGAGGGAGCCTTTGTCTGGGTTTGGCCTCCCCTAGAACCCAAGCTAGAGATAAGGATTGAATATAAGCACTTCTTGGGACATGATCCTAGGAAACAGCAGTAGGCATAGGGAAGTGAGACAGGGGAGGGACAGGAAGAAAATGAAGCGTGTTTTGTGGAGTCAGTCAGGCCATACTGGAGCTTATCTGCTTTGAGGCCACTAACTCCTTTTTACAGGCTGAAATGTCCTTGGGCGGAGAGTCACAAGTGTTCATGGTTAGCAGCCTTTGGTGTATAGAGGTGAGTGCCACATGATATGGATGACTCACTCACAGCATCTGCTGCAAGACCTGCAGGCAGGAGTGAGTTGGGAGCCCAGTGGCTGTGTTCTCATGGACAGTGTAGCTTGGCCCTGAGACTGAAATGAAAGGCAGGTTATCTCAGAGCTACAGGCTGCTCTTGGGGTCATGGAGATCAGGACTGAGAAAGCTAACCCCAAAAGAAGGCAAGGAAGAGCAAGAGCTCCCAGGGAAAGGAGGCCAGAGGGTGTGAGGCCCTCTCTATGTGCAGGTGGCAGGGGGATTTAGGGTGAGCAAGAGCAGCAGAAGCTTCACTTCTAGAGTTCCCTGAAGCAGTAGGAGGGTAATCTCCACCTAGGAGAAATTTCTCATTGATGTGTCCTGGCCAGAAGATGGGAAGTGAAGGTCTTTCTCTTACAAAGAGCAATGCAAGTAAACAATTCAGAGGTGTTCAAGGCAGTTACCTTTAGTCTGCAGCTCCCAAAGCCTTGAGGGCATTGGATTATTGAATGAGGTCTGAGAATTCACACAGACCCTAAGCATTGCCCTATCTATTGAATAAATGTAATGCCTGGCACTTATATGTACTATAATGTTTCAAATACAAATTCTTTTAAAAGTATGACTGATTATACAATAGTCTTTAGTCATGTATTTTTTAAAATTAATCAATAACAATACATGCATACATGGGGTTATAAAATTACTATGACTTTTAGAAGAAACTGCAGTTTTGGAACTTTACACACATATCATTTCATCTGACCCTCACAAAAACCCTCTGAGGCAAGCATTATAGTATCTCCATTTTGCAGAGGTTAACTAAGGCTCAGAGAAGTTAGGTGACTTACTTGAAGTTACGAAACTAGAAATTGGTGGATCCAACTTAAGACCTGTTGTGCTGGTCTCTGCACTGCACACTTCCAGTGTAAATTCATGTACAAATAAGTACACATGTACAAAATAATCTAAAAGAAAAAGATAATCAAAATAACCAAAAAACTGAGAGTTGAACTACCATTTGGCCCAGCAATCCAATTATTGGATATACACTCTCAGGAAAATGAATCATTCTACCAAAAGGACACATGAACCCGTATGTTCACTGCAATGCTATTCACAATAGCAAAAACATGGAGTCAACCCAGGTGCCCATCAACAGTGGCCTCGGTATTTAAAATGTGGTACGTATATACCATGGAATACTACATATCCATAAAGAAGAATGAAATCACATCTTATGCAGCAACATGGATGCAGCTGGATGCCATTTTCCTAAGTAAACTTATAAACACAAAACCAAATACCATATGTTCTCACTTATAAGTGAGAGCTAAACATTGGGTACACATGTACATAAAGAGGGGAACAATAGACAAGGGGGACTGCTATAGAAAGGTGGGGCAAAGGCTGAAAAACTGCCTATTGGGTACCGTGCTCACTGTGTTGATTATGGGCTCAATCATACCCTGAACCTTAGCATCACACAATATACCTTCGTAACAAACCTGTACATGTGCCCCTGAATTCTAAAATAAGAGTTGAAAAAGAAAAAAAAGCCACAAAGTTTTAAATGTGTCTTTAAAGGATTTTAAAGAAATCTCTTAAGTGAATCAGGAAAATGGAATTAATGCAGTGATTCTCAACTGGGGGCAATTTTGTTTCCAGGGGACATTTGGCCATGTGTGGAGACATTTTTGTTGTTGTCACAACTGAGGGATGCTACTGGCGTTCAGTGAATAGAGATCAGGGATGCTGCTAAATGTCCCACGAGGCACAGGACAGCCCCCCACGACAAAGAATTCTCTGGCCAAAATGTCAATAGCACCAATTTTGGTTTGATTCTTTAAGCGGAACTCCTAAAGGCCAGGCCAGGGCACCTGAGCCTTTCTGTTACTCTGACTCCCTTATTTGGGTAAAACCAAAATAAGGCCCCGATGCCGTGGCTGTGCTCATGGAGCGCATCAGGCACTCTCCCTGTGTGCTGTCTTCCGGCCCTGGAGGTGGCTTCTACACCAAGAACAAGCTGCTTTCATCAGTGGCCTTTTGGGTAATATATTTTTTAAATGTTTACCAAGTAACTGGAAGGTAAAAAATTAGAGAATAATTGAGAAAATATCCATCCATGTCCATTTGTTCTTGGAAATCATGACCAGTATTAGAGTCACAAAGAGCAAGGTTGGCGTTCCAAGTACCAGTATATAATGAGGGACAGGAAGCACCTGCCTCACTGGCCACCGCATGTTGTTCTGTACATTGTGCTTGCCAAGACCAGGTCTGTCATCAATATCCTGTTAGATACTGTGGCGTGGGTCTTGCCCCTAAAAGTTGTAGTCTCACCATTTCATCTCCTTAAAATCACCTTATCGACATATATTTTAATGCCCGCTTCACTTATGGCATCATATTGGAGGGTTTGGTTTTTTCTCTAATTGATCCTTATTAATTTTCAAAGTTCTGGCAGGAAATATATAAGAACTGAGACAAATCTATTACCTTGAAAATCATTCATCTATTCACTCATTAATTCATTCCCTATTCATTGAGCCCTTTACTATACTAAGTAGGATTGCTGGGTCCTATAGTATACACACATCAGGTTCTGTGTAAGCTTACAGTTACAAAAACAAAGACAGCAGCTCACTATCTAGGTAGCTGAGATAGAATTACTTTTAACACTGCTAACCGGGAGTGTTGGCTCATGCCTGTAGTCCCAGCACTTTGGGAGGCTGAGGTGGGCAGATCACCTGAGATCAAGAGTTCAAGACCAGCCTGGCCAACACTGTGAAACCCCGTCTCTACCAAAAATACAAAAAATTAGCAGGGCATAGTGGCGGCTGCCTGTAATCCCAGCTACTCAGGAGGCCGAGGCAGGAGAATAGCTTGAACCCAGGAGGTGGAGGTTGCCATGAGCCGAGTTCACACCATTGCACTGCAGCCTGGGCGAAAAACAACAACAACAACAACAATAACAACAAAACAAAAGAAAAAAGAAAAAACTGCCACATAACTTATGATTTAACAATTGCATTTTGCTAGCTAAAGAAATGTGCACACATATGTGGAAAGATGCAGCTACAAATGTTTACTGTAGTATGATTGGGCTAAAAAAATTGGAAACAACCCAAATATTCATCAATATAATAATTGCTAAATAAAAAGTGGTATATGCACACTGTGGAATTTTATATAGCTGTTAATAGAAAGGATCTACTTCCATAGATAACAATACAGACAGGCCTCTAAGACACAGAGTCTTGGAGAGAAGGACCCTAGAGATACACACCAAACTCAGAGCAGTGGTTAACCCTGGACACGTGGGAGGGGAAGGAACATGAATGAAGAACTGTGGTCAAAAAAGAGTTTAACCTTTTTTTTTTCCCAATGTCATTTATTGAAGAGCTATCCTTTCTCCATTGTGTGTTCCTGGCACCCTTGTTGAAGATCAGTTGGCTGTAAATGTGTGGGTTTATTTCTGGTCTCTTTCTTCTGTTCCATTGGTCCATATGTCTGTTTTTATGCCAGTACCATACTGTTTTGATTACTGTAGCTGTGCAATATATTTTGAAATCAGGGTGTGTGATGCCTCTAGCTTCGTTCTTCTTGCTGAAGATTATTTTGGCTACTTGGGGACTTCTGTGGTTCCACATGAATTTTAGGATTACTTTTTCTATTTCTATGAAAAATCCCATTTGAATTTTGATAGGAATTACATTGAAACTGTAGATTGATTTGGGTAGTGATATAGTTTGGATATATGTCCCCTCCAAATTTCAAATTTCATGTTGAAATTGGATCTCTAATGGAGGTAGGGCCCGGTGAGAGGTGTTTACGTCATGGGGGTGGATCCCTCATGACTAGCCTGGTGCTATCCTTGGGGTAATGAGTGACTTCTCACTCCATTAGTTCCTGTGAGATCTTGTTAAAAAGACACTGGCACTTCCTTCTCTCTCACTCCCTCTCTTGTCACGTCATATGCTGACTCCCCTTCCCTTTCTGCTATGATTGGAAGCTTCTTGAGGTCCTCACCAGGAGCAGATGTTGATGCCATGCTTCTAGTACAGCCTGCAGAACGATGAGCCAAATAAATCTCTTTTCTTTATAAATTAACCAGCCTCAGGTATTTATTTATAGGAATTCAAGCAGACTAAGGCAGGTAGTTTGACACTTTAAAAATATTAATTCTGGCAATCCATAAATATGGGACATCTTTCAATTTATTTGGTCTTCTTCAATTTCTCTCATCAATGTTTTACAGGTTTCAGTGTACAGATTTCACGTCCTTGGTTAAGTTTACTCTAGGTATTTTTTTTTCTTTTTGATGCTACTAAAAATGAGATTGTTTACTTAATCTTTTTTGGATAGTTCATTGTTAGTGTATAGAAATGCAACTGGTTACAAAAATTACATTTGTGTTGATTTTGTGTCCTGCAGCCTTACAAATACTTTCATTTTTAAAGAGGATAGTATGTATTGCTTATGCATTTTGCATTTAAAACTAGTAAAAGCCACAAATCATTGCAAATATAAGGCAAAGCAGTAGTATAAAGAATGGAAAGCTCTGCTGTACTTGGGTGCATTAAGGAAGACTTCAGAGAAAAAGAGGTCTATGAATTGGGATTTTAAAAGGCTAGCAGGAGTCTGACAGGCTGAGGTGGAAGAGAGGGGCATTATTACATACTAGGGCAGCAGCAAAGATACAGAGATGTAACCATGCTTAGGGCATTTCCACATAACTGGCCCATTCAGTGGAGAGGAATGGATTGGGACAAAGGAATGTGACCCTGAGGGAAAAATATACATCTGGGAGTAAGACTGCACTGGAAACAGTGATTTTATCTATATCTTGCTGAGGAGTTTTTGAGCTTACTCCTGTAAGCAATGGAAAGCCTGCAAATGAGAGGTGACATAACCAGATGTTGAATTTGGAAAGAACGAGTGATTTTTCTGTCCTGAGGCTGCAGAGGACAGATGTGCTTATTACCCAGCCAATTTATAGCATCACATCAGACTATCACATGTCTATATTGGTGTTCCTTACATTGCTTAGCATATATGGATTATTATTTTTATAAAGATTTCCAAGCATAAAGGAAAATGTGAAGTATTTTTGCTATTAAAAGTAACGGCAAAAACCACAGTTGCTTTTGCACCAACCTAATATAATAATAAAACATATGCCTAATATACAGATTTCAGTAATTTTTAATTAAAAGGATACCATACATATGGAAGAGTGCACAAATCTAAAGAGTGAGCTTGATGTGCATTCACAAAGCAAACACACCAAATAAACCACAATAGAAATCACGATGTGAAACATTACCAGCATTACAGGAGGCTCTTTCATGACCCTCCTAGAAATCGCACTCCCGAAAAGTAACCACTATTCCAACTTCCTCTGGAATTGATTTTTGAGTATAATATGAGGTAAGAATTAAGGTTTTTTCACCGATATTGCTATCGAATTGGTCCAGCTCCGGTTATTGAAAAGACTGTCACCACTCCCAACCCCTGCATGTCAGTGTCACCTGTGTTGTAGAGCAGGTGACTCTGTGTGTGTAAGTCAGTTTCCGGACTCTACTTGGTTCCACTGTCCATTTGTATATCCTTGTGCCAATGCTTTACTGTTGTAATACGCATAACTTTATAGTAATTCTTGATAGCATTGTGAGTTATTCAACTCTGTTTTTCAAGATCAGCAGTGCTTAGCAAGAGAAACAAGTTTGACCAGTAAATAAATAAATAAATAAAAATTATCAGTGCTATTCTTAACCTATTGCATTTCTGTGTAAATTGTAAAATCAGATTGTGAGCTGCCCCAAAGGCTACTTGAAGTTTTATTTGAATTGCATTGAATTTATGGATCAATTTGGAGGGCAATTGGTATCTTTATAATTTAAAGTCTTCTAATCCATGAACTTTGTATATGACCACAACTATTTTAGGACTTCTTAAACTTCTCTCAGTAAACATTTGGTAGCTTCCTGTTTAAGAGATCCTTTGTTAGATGTGTTTCTATGTCTTATTTTTTATGCTAATGTAAATGCTATTATATTTCCATTTTTATTTTATAATTGTTTGCTGCTAATATATAGAAATGTAGTTGATTTTTAAATATTTACCTTTAAGCCATTTTAGCTAAATATGTGTATTAATCCTAATAGATTATCTGAACATAATCAGGTTGTATGCAAATAATGACAGACATTTATTATTTTCAATTTTTATATCCTTTATTTTTTCATGCTTTATTATACTGCATAATACCGCTAATACAATGTTAAATAGAAGTGATAATAACGGACATCCTTGCTCTGTTCTGATCTCATAGTGAAAATCTTCAATATTTCAACATTTAGTATATTGGCTGTAGGATTTCTGTATCATACTAAGGAAGTTTCTATTTCACTTTAGTTTAATGTTTTTATTTTATTAGTGAATGTTGAGTATTATAAAATACTTTTGGGGCATCTATTGAAGTGATCATATGATTTTTCTCTTTCATTCTACTAATAGTAGAATTGGCTTGTCTAGGTCTCAGTTTCTCCATCTGTAAGATGAGTAGATTGGGTCAGATGATCTGAGTTCTTCCTCTAATATTTCAGGGTGCATGAATTTTCGCTGTCATTAAAACATTCCTTGGTACCACCAGGGTTCTTCTTGTACTGGCCTTCAGAGAAGGCTCCCCAGAGTGTTCTAGAGTGACCTCCAGGAGGTCAGAGACTTGAAGCACTATCAACTTCCCAGCACCTGCAGATATGTTATGAGCAAATCTCTACCCAACTTATTGGCCCACTTTGACCCTTTCAATAGAGAAGAGAAATGACCAACTAGAAGGTCCAATCCAAGTCCCCTAGTGTGGGTACTTCCAATCAATCTTATTCCATCTCAACTCAAGGCTGGAGGGATGAGGATTCCTGAAGTGGGAGCTCAACACCTTGTTCTGTGAGGAGAAAAGAAGAAACTCTTTTTTGTTGTTTTTTTTGTGTGTGTGGTGGTTGTTTTTTTAATTTAAATTTGTATTTTAGGTTCCGGGGTACATGTGCAGGATGTGCAGGTTGGTTCCATAAGTTACTGTGCCATGGTGGTTTGCTGCATCTATCAACTCATTACCTAAGTATTCAGGCCTGCATGCATTAACTGTTTTTCCTAATGCTCTCCCTCCCCACACCCCACCCCCCGACAGGCCCCTGTGTGTGATGTTCCCCTCCCTGTGTCCATGTATTCTCATTGTTCAGCTCCCACTTAGAAGTGAGTACATGCAATGTTTGGTTATCTGTTCCTGTGTTAGTCTGCTGAGGATGATGACTTCGAGCTCCATCCATGTCCCTGCAAAGGACGTGATCTCATTCCTTTTTATGGCTGCATAGTGTTCCATGGTGTATATGTACCACATTTTCTTTATCCAGTCTATCATTGATGGGCATTTGAGTTGATTCCATGGCTTTCCTATTGTGAATAGAGCTGCAGTGAACATACATGTGTATGTATCTTTGTAACAGAATGATTTATATTCCTTTGAGTATATACCCAGTAATGGGATTGCTGGGTTAAATGGTATTTCTGGGTCTAGATCTTTGAGGAATCATCACCCTGTCTTCCACAATGATTGAACTAATTTACATTCTCGCCAACAGTGTAAAAGCATTCCTGTCTCTCCACAATCTTGCCAACATCTGTTGTTTCTTGACAAAAAGAAGAAACTCTTAAAGATGAGAACCTTAATGAAGAAAACTTGAGAGAAGGGTAAGTTTAAGAGTCCATGTATTGGAACTAGGTAGAGGTAGCAATTGTACAGCACTGTAAATGCACTAATGACCATTAACTATTATAAAGTGTGGATTATACACTTTGTAATAGTTACAATGGTGGTGGGGTGATGGGGAAGTGTAGTACACAGCACTTAAATGCTGTCTGTACAAAATAATGTTAATTCTGATGTTCTCCATTCATGCTCCACTAAACTTTTGAAAAAAGAGTTTAGACTTGGGCTGATAGAATAAAATTAAGTCCAAAATGTGAAAACTTTAAGTAAACAGTTTGGGATCAACACAAGGAACACTGTTTCACCAGTCTGAAATGTCCAAAGATGAAACAGGCTCTCCTGGGGTCAGTGAGTTGCATGTTGGTGGATTCAAACTCAATGCACTTGGAATTGAAAATTGGCTGGTGGGCTGAGGTGACTCTAAGGCTTTGCTAACTCCAACTCTGACTCATGCTCCTTCTCATTTGAAAATCATCCAGGCCTTTCACCTTCCTCATAAATAGTTTCTTTAAGGCCGGGTGTGGTGGCTCATGCCTGTAATCCCAGCACTTTGGGAGGCCGAGGCAGGTGGATCACGAGGTCAGGAGATCGAGACCATCCTTGCTAACACAGTGAAAGCCTGTCTCTACTAAAAATACAAAAAATTAGCCCAGCGTGGTGGTGGGCACCTGTAGCCACAGCTACTTGGGAGGCTGAGGCAGGAGAATGGCGTGAACCTGGGAGGCGGAGCTTGCAGTGAGCTGAGATTGGGCCACTGCACTCCAGCCTGGGTGACAGAGCGAGACTCCATCTCAAATAAAAACAAAAAGTTTCTTTAAATTGGTAAGAGTTCATTGCAGAGTCAGGAAATCTAACTATTCAAAGGGTATTGCCATTAGATGACAGTGAGTCCAACTTCCCAAGGGTTAGAAGGTTTTGGGTCATTTCTCTGTTGTGAGAGTATTATAAGTCTAGGTTTGAAAATAGTATCAGAAATAGCAAACGGAACAATTATTTTCAATAAGAATGATGATTGCTATGTATTCCAGTTGTTTTTGCTGCAAACAGCCCCAAATTTAGTATAAAATGGCAACCATGGATTCTGTGGGTCAGGAATTCAGGAAAGGCGTGACAGATGGTTTGTTCCTGCTCCATGATGTCTGGGGCCTCAGCTGAAGACTTGGTGGTCTGGGGGTGACTCCAAGGCCGGGGGCTGGAATCACCCGGAGGCTTCTTTATGCACATGTCTGGGGCCTGGGCAGGGGCCTGGCAGGAGTGCCTACAGATGGGCTCTCCATGTGGCCTGGGCTTCCTCACCCAGTGGGATCTTCAGGGTAATTGGGCTCCAAAAGTCAGTGTCACAGCAGAAAGGGAGGAAGCTACATCTCTTCTTGTGACAGGTCTCAGATGTCACACAGCACCACTCGGGCTGCGTTCTACTGGTTATGTGTGAGTCGCAAGCTCACTCAGATTCAAGGGGGAGGAGACCTGAACCTCTTCCTCTCTAGGAGCATGTGGGATGGGAGAGATTTTCACAACCACCCCTGGAAGCTAGAATCGGCCACACTGTTGACATCTTTCTATAATATCACCAACAAGTCCTTCATATCGCCCAAAGCTCTACCTTCTCTTCTTCCCACCATTCTGAAACCTCGTGCCTTCCTGCCCTCCTTATTACAGACAGAAGGGGTTTGCAAGTTATTTCCCTTTTCTCTTTTTTATCTATTATCTCTTTAACTAATTTCACCACAAGGCACCTTACTATTTTACCTTCTTTTGTATTACTTCCATTTCTCCTCCTTTCTCTTTCTTTGTTCCATTAACGAGTGAAGGGGAAAAACTCTCAAGTCTTAAATGGAATGATAAAGATCTGCTAGAGACACATGAAGGAAAAGAAAGTTGGATGTTTTGACATTTGCTTAGACAGAATGAGGAACCAGAGCCATGAGTCCTTCAAAGTGATAAGGAGGCCTTTTTTAGAATCCCTCAAGTCCTTCTCTGCCTTTCTAGGTATGCCAGATTTCCCTCAAGAGTAAGGTTTTAAGATACATGAAAAACTTGATTTTATCATATTTTATTTCAGTTGTATTACAGCTTAAATAAGCTTTTGTGGTTTGGCCTGGGAATGTAGCACGTATTCCAAGTTTTTAACTAGCGACTAACAAGTGAGCTTAAAAACCCAAGACCTTGCAAGCTGGGAGTGGCCTGTGTAATGCTTCTGAGGCTCCTAGCCTTAGATAGCAATTTACTACTCCCTCAAGCACCTTGGCCAGCTGGAATCCAGGACAAGGGAGGCAATCCTGAGATCAGACAAGCCAGCTGCACTCTGCTAACTGCTGTGCACAGCCACGGTCTCAGAACTGTCTTCTGCCTCCACAGCCCCTGTGCTTTCTAGTCCACTGACTGCCCTTGTGGCCTTGGGCTGCAGGGGAAACTGAAAAGGTAGATGTTCCATCTTGTCGCCCTGCCCTAATGAAATTTCAATTTCCAAAGCCCGTTCTGGAACAAACTACAAACCCCATCAGAATTCTAAGCATTCATGTTCTGATTAGGGGCTAAAGAGGGTAGACCTCTATTACTAAATCCAAAGGAAACTCTGCACTTCAACCAGGGTTCACCCAGAAGCAGCAAAATGATTGACTTGGGGCAAGGTTAAAGTGTGGAATAAATCCCACGATAGGAACTTGCAAATACTTGCTCGGTTAAACATAGTGCTTATCGGACCTAACCTGAAGGCAACTCTGACTCTCACTGTCAAGATTACCCATTCATGCAAAAGTGGCTCTTGTAAGAAGAAAACAATTGTTCCTGGCATATTACCACAGGAAACTATCTTTCATTTGCCAGTGCAATGAAAGTATGGAATCATCAGATACATTTCTTCAAGAAATACACAGGGTCTTGAACTTTTCCTTGTAGGGGTACAAGGAAAAATAGAATATTAAAATCTTCTTTAACAGAGCTCCCACTTACGGCCACTCTGATTACTAGGTTAGTGCTGGCTCGGCCTCTAGTCCCAGAGAAGCCAAGAATTAGTGCATCGATATTTCTCATCTTCATACTGCACAGTGAAGTCAGTAATTGATCTTGTCTGCTTCTTCATTAGTAAATCGCCCCCATCCCCTCATTCTGTGTGTCCATTGCACATCCTTGTTCTCCCGGGACCACACATTTCCCTGTGTGTTGCAGGTACTTCCAAAAACAGTCTCCTATAGAGACCTACTGCTCCGGTAGTTTCTTATCAAAGGCCCATTTGTACAGGGGAATAATTTTCTAGTTGGAAAGCAGTAGACACAACTTGCATTTATTTTTAAAGAAAAAAATTTGTCAGCGCTAACAGGGCTAGAGTCTCCTGCTGGGATGTTAGGCTACTGAATTATTCTCCTCCAAGCAATTTGTAGACTCATTAATTGAGAAATTAGAGAAATAAGGGCACATACGCCTATGTAATTAAACTGCCCATTTTGCCTTTCTTCAGTAAAGCAGTTTCCAAGGATGTTAATTGGCCGGTGAGTTTCCCTGTGCCTGGTAAATCTTGATAAGTTGTACATTAAAAAAGAACTGTTTCCACCTTTAAACTGTCAGGGGGCTTTTTTATTTCTTTAAGCAGATTTAGCACTTTGAAGAGTTAATTACAAATCTAAGAAACATTTCTGTAAGGTGTGCCTCTTGGCATATTGGATGCTAATAGCCCCTTCCTGCCATTAAATGATAAAAATTTTCTGTTAGATAGATATATATTTTTTTTTCTCTTTTTTTTTTTTTTTTTTTGCTTTGCCTATGGCTGTGGGGAGGGAGCTTTCCTGAGAGCAGCCACCAGATTGCTGCTTTGTTTCTGGCGAGACATTCATTTCCTCGGCATTTTGCTTTATGAGGAAACTCTATTTGATTCCTGTGTCTGCAGTTCTCCCAGTCTAGTGTCTGCCATTCATCACTCCAGTTATCCTGATGTCACCACAGATACATTGTCCTTTTTATGATGATTATGGGAGAAATGACCATTTGTGTCCTTGGCTTCTCTGTGTCTTTATCGGCCCTGACACATTCCTTTTGATAGTTAATTGTCCCTTTTCTCCCTACTTTTATTTCCAAGAAAGAAAATACACGTATACTTTACTTTAGAAAAAAAAAAAAGAGACATGGCAAACTGGAAGAGAGAAATTGTGTTTTGTGCAGTTTTTAAACAAGCAGCAATGGTAACTGGCAACAGTCCTTTTAATATTTTTTACATTGACAGTTGACAGCAATCATTTATCTGTCCCAGATTTTCTGGGACAGTCTCAATTGCAAATATTTTGGCCGCTATTATCTCTTCAGACAAATGCATTTAAAATAAGAAAGATTAAAAAAAAAAACTCCTTTGTTGATGAATATATCCTGAAGTTTAAGTTCAAGAAACATAATCACAATGAGCATCTGAGTAAGCACAGATAGAGTTTACTGTTAAAATTAAATGGCGCACACGCAAATCTAACATATTTTAAAGGGGTGTGTGTGTGTGTGTGTGTGTGTGTGATTTCACTGCCGATAGAGGCAAATAATAAGCAGGTCAATAAATAAGTATAATTAAATGCATTGTCAAATTAAAAAAGGAAAAAGTGCAAGGCTTTGGAACGAACCAGATGTGGGTAGGAGTCCTGGGAGCCTCGGTTGGAATCTTGACTCTATCATCTAGAAACAAATTCCCACCAAACATGTCTGAACCTCAGCCATATTAAATGAAAACAATAATATTCATCTGATAGGGTGGTTGTTAGGGCCAAAAGAGCAAAGGTTTATAAAGTTCTTCGTGCAGTGCCTAGCGTATAGAATTGCCCGAAATAAAAAGAGGCACATTCATAATAGAATTTTTAGGAGTAAAATAGCTATGTTATAGTTAAAACAAGACTTTCTGGAGGGGGCAGGAAGGAGGAAGCAGTGAGGAAGGAGAATCTGCAGCGTTCTGGCAGGAAAGTACTTCTTCCTTCACTGCGCCTTGTCTTAAATCAAGTGAACCCAGGCTCCCGTCTCTGCCCAGACCTGCAGCCTAATAGCCTAGGAGTGGATGAGCTGGGCACTAGAGTGGCCCCAGGACTTCCCTTGGATGTCCCTTGTCAAAGAAGCCATGTTGTCTGTGTCCCTCTGGGACATAAATCCATCATTAGAGCATCTTTGAGAAACTCCGTGCTCTTCCAGCCCATTTTTCCTGTTGAGCCAGGGCTAGGGCAGGAGAGGCTGCCTACCGAGTCTTCTTTCCTCCTCTTCATTCCAGGGCCCCCTGCATGAGTGAGGAGCAACTCACTGCTCACCACCCCATCACAGCTGCTTGAAACTGCCACTTCCAGAGTCATTTGAGTGCACTTGGAAACCTGGCAGCAGTTGTTGGTCAATTGCTCTTTAGAGTAGATTCCAGAAGTGGGTTCTGAGCCAGCTGTAAGTGGAAATGGATCTGGTAACCAGTGGCTCTCAAAACCCAGGTGCATTAGTCTCATCAGGTGGGTTTGTTAGAAATGCAGCTTCTTGGACCCTCTCCTTGGTGATTCTGAGGCAGCAGCTATTTCTATAACGTCAAGGAATGAGCTTCTTAATGCATCTATTATGTCTTTAGTGTGTACCCAACCCAGTGCTAAGTGCTTCGCATACATGATCCATTTTTGTTTCTCCTCAGTCCTGTGAGGTAGCTATCATTGACACCAGCTAGGCAGCTCAGGAAATCGAGGTTTGGAGAGGTTAAGTTACCTACTTAAGGTCACTCAGTTGGCCAAACTCTGTAGGCCAGCGATGCTGAAGCCCCGTGTCACAGGTCACTCTTGTCCACTGGCTCCCCACCAGCTCCCCAAATCTTCTCCATGTGAACTCCACTGAATTTATTTTGGATCTGAATGGACCAAATGTATGGTTCTAACTTTATGAAACAAAAAACCAAAAACTTAAACATCACTTTCTAACGGTCCTTCTAGGTAATCCAGGGCCCTAAAAGGTCCTATGTTATCTTGTAAAAGAATCATTACTAGGCATAAAAGAAGATCCACTTCTCCAATGTTCTTTCCACTCTCCAGTAAAAGAGTTTATTGAGGATTTCTTTGTACTGTCTTTTGTCTCTGAAATAAAGATGTAACAGGCCATCATTTCTGTAATCCTTTTAGGTGTTTATTTTTCTACATTTCGATGGCAGCAATATTTCTTCAATATGCTTTTTCACCCTGTTTGTCTAAAGTGGATGTGAAACAGTTTGAAGTGATCAGCTTTATTATTATTCTGATGTTTCCATTGTTTTCCATTTAATAAGAAACATGTAACCACAGGCTCACAGGCTACTCTTTGATTTCTACAACTTTTCCAAAAGTATTATCATTTTGCTTTCAGATAGCACTCAAAAAACTAAATATTATTGTATCAACCATTCTACTTAGCATGGTTTTTGGGTATTAGAATTGAGCCCCAAGATTGAAGTCCCTTATTAATTTCACTAGCAACACATATGTGCATTCGCTTAGTATAACACAACTAGAGGGACTCAGCATGGAGAAGAGATTGCGGTTTTCAGTTATGAAGACCATGGGGAGGGTAAGAATAATTTTGAGGAGCTGCTAGGAGAATCTTTTGGCTGTTTTGTTTTCTAAAATCAAGAAGATGTGGAAGCAGCAGACTCCCCCTCCTCTTATCTAGAGGCTGTGCCTGTAATTTAAAAAAATATTAAATTGGGAAGCAGTTGATGAGCTATTTTCTAGTCTAGATAAGCAGCAAATATATGCTAATCCTAAAAGAGAGGCCATTTTTGGTGGGAAGCAGACTGGAGCTTTGTTCTAGAAACTATTTCTCAGTTATTAAAGCCAGAATGGCCTTGTTGAACCTCAGTTTCAACAAATTATATCTCATTCTGCCTAAGCAGAGCCACTACATATGATTGTGTTGGGCGCTCAGGGCCTTGGGGTACCTGGCTGAGGCTGAGTGAGGTTGAGTCATCTCACAGCCTGTCCTCTACAGGTTGAACCCACCCAAAGGTGCCATATGCCACCAAGGCGTGCATCTGTGGGCTTGGCCACCCAGGTAGAGCCTGGGTAACCTAAGGTGTACCTTCTCCTCTTTCCTGCTTACCTCACATGGTAAATGTGTCTGTTGTTACTAACAATAAAAAGGAATCAGGAACAGGGATTGTCTCCAGGAATGAGCCAAGGTATGGAGTTTCTTATAGAAAATATTATTCATCTTTAATTTGTGTAGTTGATTTTCAGATCATCATAAATAAATATTAAATGTTTATAAAAATGCAAATAATTCCTCGTGGTTTAAAAATTGAACTTCAAACCTCTCACAAATTAAATATAAACAATTAATAGAGTGGTATCTTGGGGTAAGGGTAAAGCAGAGTCTTTTGGGTTTTTTTAATAAAAAAAGAGAATGTAAAATTTTAAAAAGAGGCAAGAGTAATGACAAGGGAAAATACATAGTGATAATGAAAAACAGTGCTTAGCTTGTAAATGCTACAGAAAAACCCAAAACATTCAAGGCAGAGTGTTACAGAAAGCAAACTCAAAGCTGCACTGTAGAGATGCAGTGATAGATATGAACAGAATCTCTGTCCACTCAAATGGATAACTGCACAGATAGATTTACACATCCACACCTTTGGAGGTTCTGCTACAGTCTCTCAAGCAGTGCAGTTTTTCTGGGGACATCTGGCAATGTCTAGAGACATTTTTGGTTGTCACTACCTGGGGGTGGCTACTGGCATTGAGTGGGGTGGAGTTCAGGGGATGCTGCAAAACATCCTACATTGTTCAATACACCACAACACCCCCACTCATGACAAAGAATATCCAGTCCAAAATGTCAACAGTGCTGAGGTCATCGGGAAACCCTGCTCCTTTAGGATTGCATCCAATCCCGAGCAACAGAAAAGTCCTATTGCTGCAGTGACTTAAATAATTAAGAAGTGTGTCTCAATAAGTAGTATAGTGTATGCTAGGTCAGAGCTTATGATGCAGTCAGCGATGTCGTTAAAGGCCCAGGAGCCCTGGAAGAACTCTTAGAAGATGCACATTTCAACTGGACACATTACCAAAATCAAACTGAGCTCGCTAGTAGGAAAAGAGAGTCATATGGATATTGTATAGGCCAATGGCAGGGTTAGTCACAGATACACTTTCCCTTTGCTATGATGCCTTTGCCTCTAGCCTGCCTTAACTGCCCAGCAAAGCTCTATCCAGCCACTTTCTACCCAAATTAGGCTCTTCATTGGAGTCTTCCAGGCTATTCCCAGGCCACACTGATTTCCCTGAGCCAGATTTCAGTATTTGGGGACAAGGAGAACCTCAGGGCCAGAAAGGAGGCCCTAAGGGAGAGAAATAGAGCTTTCACCACAGGATCAGTAGCCAATAAATTGGACTTGTTTCTTTGCAGGGAGATGGAAAGGTTACAGTAAGATGGCATGGACATCTGTGAACAGAATAAAGAGATGCCAGTGAGGAAAAGTAAATTCAGATTTTTTTTAGTTGGGCAAGGTTAATTACTAAAAGTAAAACCTCAAGTAAAATCAATAGCAAATTCAAAAATATAATGTAAGGATTTTATAAAGGGTTTCTGGCAACCATTACATAACAAATGGTGGGAAAGAAAACAAAAAGTAAAGTCAAACAGCTTGCCTATTATTACTAATAGGCAATGATATTAATAAATAGCTTGCTTATTATTATTACAATACTGCTAACAATAAAGGTGACAAAAATCATAACCATAAGGTGAAGCCTTTGAGTCAGTCTCCAGTCCACTGGAGCCCATTGCAAAGAAGCATGCCGAGATGTCATCTGAGCTTGGGAGGAGGGTACGGTGATATTTTACTGATTAGTAATTGGTAGAATCTTCCAAGGATGTGGAAGGGGAAATGGTGTTGAGTGAGACATATACCTTCCTAGCCAGGACCTTGTCCATAAATCCAGATAAACAGGTTGGCCACGGAGACATTGGTCATGAAAAAGTGGGTCATACAGTGGCCTCCTTATGACAATGTGTGGACTCTCCCTGAAATTACCACAGAAGTTCCCAAGACTTGGCTTTTCCTGACAGTCCAGAGAAAGTTGATGAGATTTTTATCTTAAGGTTTCTTTACATCATCCTTGCACTGATCGTTCATACATTTGTTGGTGGCTTCCAGCAACAGCTGCTTCCAAAGGACCCCATCATCCTAAAAGGGCTCATTATGCCAGCCTAATGAACCAGTCCTCTAAATCAGAAGCCCTTTGATCTGTTTAAAAATGAAACCTTGGCAGTCCCAAATAAAAAAACAAAAAAAACAAAAAACCTTCCGCTAAGCAATTCTTAGAAGACTGCTTAGTAGGGGATAGATCAGGATTTATCGAACTCTAAAATGATCTCCCTAATAATTTGGTACTGTTTTATTTCTTTTTCTTTTACACTTCTGTTCTGATTTCCCTTGAAACAATATCTCTCAGAAAACCCTATAAGACTGAAAGATTTATCCTATTTTTAAACACTTGGTCTCTCCCTGAGAACTGCACTCTGTTGGTAAGGAATGCTACTTAATTCTATGTTCTAAAGAGCCCCTCAATAACAGTGGAAGCTCTCTGTAAATACTTAGTAATCAATTTCAGTTACATTTGCTCAGAATGATCAAAATGGCATGGCTGTACTATTGCACATGCATTAAGTGAGATTAGAGTGATATGTTTTAAACCTATTTTCAAACCTATTTAGAGTTTCCTTGCCAGTGTGTTTGATATAACAGGGCATGTATTTTGAAAGAGGCTGAAGGAGAAAAAGGGATCTGTGCATAATGACCATAAGCATATCCCCTGGTTGCTTTCCTGTCTCAGGGGCATGTAGGATGTACTTGAAAGGTCACTGATTAGTCCAGTTCCATATCAGTAAACAGTGTTTTGAAACAGACACAGGAAAATAATAGCCAATGGAGTTTTACCAATATAATAAAGTAAAAAGCAGGGAAACATGGTTTATAGATTATTTTCTCCAGCAGGATGCTTTCAAATATGACAGAATGGCACCTTAATAGCACACTGTGGGCATATTTCACCGGTCTTTGATCAGATTTGATATCTAGATTGGATTTTTATTCCACATTAAAATGTAGATTGATCTGGTAAAATCTGATACAAAACTGCCTAGAACGAACAGCACAGGAAAGCATGTTAAGCTGAAGACAGTGTAAAGAGTCTTGCTCAATGGGTTTGGGAAATCCAGCCCATAGACTTGCCTATCATTCATGACTGCCTTGGTAGTTCATCTAAATTTGGATGTGTCTATGCACCGCTACCCCTACTTTTTTGCTCTTTTTTCCGTCTTGCACCCAACTGACATGAGTCAAAGGCCTTCAGCGTATCCCTTGGCAAATTCAGGTGGTTTTCCACCCAATAGCCACTCTATCTTGCTAACCAAACTGTGATGTTGTTAGGTGTCAGCTGACCATGTGTCTCAGAGACACCTGGATTTCACCCACCATCCCCTCCTCCTCTCACCCAGAGGAAGATTCTTGACAGGTATAAGCCCATCACGGGTAGTTCCAGTCTCCTTCACTTTGGTTGGTTTAAGTATGAGCATGCGGCACAATTCTGGTAAGTGAAATATGAGATGAAGCCTGTGGGGAGTGCCTAAAAATATTCCCCTTGCTTTTAAAAAGTTCACAAAACCCATCCTTGTCTTTTTTGGACATTGATGTCTATATCAATGGGAGCATCCATCTTGGAGCCATGAGAGCTGCCGGCCGATGGAGGAAAGCCAACACACTGAGGTAGCAGAGCAGAAGGAAGAAAAGAAATGGAATCCTTTATTACACCATTGAGATGCTGAGTTCACCCAACCTGCCCACTAAAGGTAACCACTATCCTGATGTAGTAGACACTGTGATGTACCACAGATCCCTTCTTCAGGACAAAGGCATTCATTTCCTCAGCTACCAGAAATATTCATTCTCCAGAAATCACCTTTGGGTGTTGCTTTACTCCAAACAGGTCCTCTCCTTAGGGGAAACCTGTATCCAGTAATTGATTTGTATGGGGTACGAAGGCCTAATCACTTTGCTTCAACAGGGGAATAACTCTAAAGACCATCCCTCCTCTAGAGTTTTTTGTGGAACATCTAAGGCCTTGTGATTGCATTGCAGTTTAATTTTCTCTTCTGTCTGGTACTGCTTCTCTTACATCTTTACATGTTGTCAATAAATCTTCGGCATGCAGAACTCCATCTGAGTCAATTTCCAGTCTAAACCAGCATAAGAGAGTTAATTTTTAAAGTAATCACTCCTTTGCTTTTTAAAAATGACTTTGCCACCGAAAATCACATGCATCCTTAAACGCTATGTATTATAACATGTGCCTGGTCGCTTCCCCGAGAGGACTTTACAAAAATAGAGTCATACACCATGCGTATTTTTGGTGTTTGCCTTTTCCACTCAACATTATGTTTGTGAGATCTCATGATTTACTGTGTATACTTACATTTCATTTTATTGTGTTATAATACTGTAGAAATTTACCATAAACTATTTTTACCTTATACTATTGATGGGCATTTGGGCTGTTTACAGTTTGGGGGCTATGATAAACAATGTTGCTATGAAGATTCCAGTACATTTCTCCAATACACATTTGCATTCATTTTTGTGGGGTATATATCTAAGAGTGGAATTGCTGGATCAAAGAGTTTGCATAGGTGCCGTTGTAGAATTCTGTCAACATTTTTAAAAAGTGGTTGTGTGTACCAATTTTTTCTCTAATAAAGTGTGAGGGTTGTTGCTCCATATTCCAGCCAATACTTGGTTTTGAGGGCTCCAATTTTAATCTTTATAATGGATATGTAGAGACATCTGTGGTCTAATTTGATTTTCCTTATTGCTAATGGGGTTGAGACATTTTCACATCTTTACTGACCATTTGGATATCTTCTTTAGAGAAGTATCTGTTCACATCTCTTGTGTATATTTTCACTAAGCTGTTTGTCTTTTTCTTATTGAGCTTTAGTGTTCTTTACATATTCTGGATATAAATCATTTGTTGGTTATAGATGTTACAAAAGTCACAGGTTTCAGTGGCTTCATTTTTCACTCTCTTAATCACGTACTGTATTTTAATGAAAAGAAGTTCTTAATTTCAGTGTAGTCAAAATTATTAATCTATTCCTTATAGTTTGTAGTGCTCTTTGGGTTCTGATTAAGAAATATTTGTCTCTCCAATATCATGAAGCTGTTTTTCTATGTTACTTTATAGTTGTTTTATTGCTTTATCTTTTATACATAAATATGTCTGTAGCATACTTATAATTATTTCTTGTGTACAATCTGAAATTATTTTTTTTCCACACAGATATTTAAATATCCCAGCACCATTCCCTTAAAAGGCCATCTGTTTCCACTGATCTCAGCAACACTTTTCTGAGAAATCAAGTGTCCATATACGCACAGGTCTGATTCTGGGCTTTTTATTCTGTCCTAATTAATCTATTTATTTATCCTTTCATTGGCACAAAATTGTGTTAACTATTATAACTCTGTAATATTGATACCTCCAATTTCTTACCACCCATTCATCTTTGGGAGTTATGGTTTTATCCCCAGTCCTCCACCAAAACCTCTCCATCAAAAACACTCTGCAAAATCTCCCTGGTCAAGTCTCTGATGACTTCTGTGATGCCAAAACAAATGGCCCATTCTTGGTCCTCATCTTATTCCACCTCTCAAAAGCACTTCACACATTTTCTTCACTAGGATTCAAGGAAATCACACTCTCATGATTTTCTTCCTAAATACCTGGCCATGTCTTCTGAGTCCCCTTTGCTGAATCATTCTCTTCACCCTAATCTCTAAATGTTCGAATCCCCTAGAGCTCAATCTTGAACTTCTCTATTTACACTCCCCCTTAGGTCATCTCTTCCCATCCCATGGCTTCAATTCCATCTATGAAATTGATATGGAATGATAGCATGCACATTTATATCACTAGCCCCAACCTTTCTTTCAACTTCCTCATTGATATCTCCATTTGGATGCCAAGTAAATGCCTCAAACTTAAAATGTCCAAGACAAAATTACTGCCTTCCATCTTCTTCCTCAATCTAATCCTTCCTAGTGTTCCTCATCTCAGTAAATGGCACCATTCAACTAGTTTGTCAATTCAAGCCCCAAACTTTATTGTCATCCTTGATAGCAGATACATTCTTAATTTAATCACCTTTGCCACCTCCATGAGTGTCACTCTGGTTTACATGAATCACTTAAGAATGGCTAGAGTTGGAGAAATCTTAAGCTTAAACCAAGGATCAGAAAACTAGGGTCCCCAGACTAAATCTGGCCTCCATCTAGTTTGGTAAATAAAATTTTATTGAATCACAGCCATTCTCATTCTTTTGTGTATGGTCTATGGCTGCTTTTGTGCTACAACAGCAAAGTCATCATTGTGATAGAGACTATCGGGCCCATCAAGCCTAAAATATTTGCTACCTAGCCATTCACAGAAAAATTTTCCTGACCCCCGACTTTAGGGGGTCATTACTAGGCTCATGTAAGGATATCCAGAGGCATGTGGTCAAAGATTGATGCAGGGGCCAAATGATATCATGAAGGAGAAAAGATCTTTCTAGTTTTCTATTCTGCCATTCTTGTCTTATTGCCTTACAGTAACAAACTGACTACTGCACCTCCAGGTATTATGTTCAAATTCCATATAAGAAGAAGGGGATAGGCTAAGGAGAAAAAGGAGGAAAAAAAAATAGTGTCAACCATATCTGTCACCTTTCTTACCAAAAAAGCAGAGCTCTCCCTAAAGCTTTCTCAGCAGATTATCAATTATATCTCACTGGCAGGAGCCATGTTACATGGCCACCTAGAGCTGCAAGGGGAATCAGGAAACCAAGCACCTGACTTTTCAGCTTGTCTAGTAGATGAAGGAAAGGGAGAGGAAATGGAGAATTGGTGCTGGGTGAGCCATGGCGCAGTGTGTGCATATGAACCCATTGTTATTTCTCTCCTTGTCTACCTAACTGGTCTCCCTGTTTACATGCCCGTCCTTCGCTTACAGGCCTGCCCTTCACAGTCTATTAATCACACCAAAACCAGGCTGACGGTTCTCAAAAACAAATCACATTTTGTCACTTTTTGCTCAGAATCCTCCAGTTGCTCCTATCACACTTAGAGTAAAATCCAAAACTTTCCAGGATCCGAACTCTGATGGTTCTCCAGTCTTCTTCCTGCCTCTCCCTCCCTGTTTCACTCTTATCCAGCCACACTGGCCTTTAGAGCGTTTTTTAAACATACAAACCATCCTGCCTCAGGGGCCCTGCTTGGGCATATGTTGCACCCACATTGTCACATGACTTTGTCTGTCACTATGTCCTAGTTTCTGATGAAATGCCACCTCCTTGGAGAGGGCTTTCTTGCCATCTAAAACAGCACCCATATCACTTTTCTCTCCTTGCTTGCTTTATCTTTGTTCTTAGCACTAATAAGAACCTAACATTATAATTGATGTTTATTTGCTTAGTTGCATATAGAATATAAGCAATTACTGTATTTATTTCATTACTGTATTCCCAGACCCTAGGAGTAGGCCTTGGCACAGAGTAGGATAAATAATCATTAAATGAATGAGTGGATTCCCATTACTACCAGTTGGTCTGTGTTTAAAGCTCATTTTTCCTGATGTTCACAAGGAAATAGTATGATCTGAAAGCCTGGAATCTTATTTTATTCCTTCTTTTCTCTGGGTAATCCTGAGGATGTCCATCAGTCTCTCAGAGTCTCAGTTACATCATCTGAAAACCAGGGTTGGGGACAAAAGTTGCTCTCCAAGTAAGTGCCAGTCATCCTCGATTCATCAAAAGGATCCCTGTCCAAACAGCAAAAGGGTCCCTATCAAACCAGAATGTCGGCAAAAAGATCTCGATCTAATCAGAGACAGGGCAAAGAGTCTCTTCCATAAGATCCATCCAAAAGATGCCAGATACCTCCTTCTACCCAAGAGCTTGGCTTTCCTCTGCTCTCGCTTTTGAGGCTTGTCTCTTTCACAGAGATTTTAATATATGGCACAGAAACAAGGTAATGAATCCTTGCTCTTTCAAAGCACCTTTCATTCACCCATCAGTCTAAACAGCCAGAGCATGATCGATTGTAAGCAATGGAATTATCCTCTCCTTTCATGGTTGAGCTTTTGTTGCTGCATTGTGTCTTGGCTATTGTACAGTCTACGTTCTATGTCCTATGTGCTATATAACCTGAATTTCTGAATCTTCTTATAAATACAAAGCCATGCTGTGATTCTGGGAAAGGTTAAGGAAGAATAGGCAGCCCACTGAAATATGGCAAGTCAACACTGTGAGACCTTTGGAGGTGACCAGGTAGGGAGAGATCTCTGGGGACTATGTCTGACTGTCACCTGCCCTGAGAGGAGGAAAAGGCCAGAACATGGCATGGTCCCCTCCACTTAGGTCAGCGAGAGTGGGCAAAGCCCAAACCCTGCAGGAAGACTGAGGTTCAAACAGCCAGAAAAGGAAGAAAAAGCTGACTGATGTGGGGAATTAGGGCCACTTCCTCTAACTTCTTTTGTGTAAACCTCCTGGAAAATGATGCTGCCATGAGTGGCCAGTTAGAACTGACTCAATTCAAATGAGTAAGTGAAAAACTTCCTAAATTTCTGATTCATACTATTGATGGTTAATAGATAGATTATGGGAGGTGGTTTCTCCCTCCCTCCACCAGAAACTGGCCAGAAAACTTGCTTCTCATCAATGTGTGAGCAGTGGTCAAGGTATTTGTCATGGTGTAATGCATCACAGAATGGCTTTTATGGCATTACAACAAATGGAGGCAGAGATCAGCAAGGCTCAAGAGATTTGTTGTCACATTAGAGTTGACCTGAAAACCTTCGAAGTCATGTATTTGTGATACAATTCACCCTAGCACTTTTCAAGGCACAAATATTCACAGTATATCCTATTAAAACACACACTCAAGAGACCCACTGTTATAACTATATGCTTCATTCATTCATTCATTCATTCAATATGTACTGATCACTATCATCAATACTTTCTACAGTGAGTTCTAACACATCCCAGACTTTAATATCATCTTTGAAAACTGCTTTTTCCGTAACAAGAAGTGTATTCATTTAACATACAAGTAGATTCCTTATTCTGTTATACAATTCACACATTGTCACACAAGAATAATATATTATCCTGGAGCTGAACCTGACTTTATCTGTATCAAGGGTGATTAGTCAGCCATTTGTCTTGTTATTTCCAAGTCAAAATTAATATTTGTGTGCCAATGGAATTCCTTATCCTTGTGATATTTTTCAATATGTGACTAGCAAATAGATGCTAAACGTATCCAGAGCAGGCATCTTATATTCTGCTTTATGCAAAGCACTGAGATTCAATTCACAAAATGTTTGAAGTTGAAAGGAACCTTAGAGTCATGACCTTTCATTCTACAGATGATTGACAGCCAGGTAGAGTGGCTGGTTCAAGGTCACCAGCCAATAAGTGGTTAGATTAGGACCCTTTCACCTTTACACCCAATTTTCTGGTGTTTTACACCACATTGCCTTTGGATTTGATGTAGAAGAAACACTTTTTCCAAGTCTGGATGGATAAAAATGTGACATTAAAAATATTACCTTAAACTTTAAGTGGGGGAACTCCATAACCTAATGTATTTGAATTCTCATTAGGAAGAGATTTTATTCAAAACCATCCAGCAATGGTCTATTACTTTATGGGCATTCTATATTTCTCTGTGTTCTATAAATTATTCCCAAAAGTTAAAATGATCAAAAACTAATTACCAGAGGTTCAAGCTGCTTATTCACATAAAGTTATCAAGTATTTAAATGTCAAAAATGTAAATTAGAAAGACAGTGTTCTTTTTATGTGGTTTGTAGTTTATAAATATATGATAGACATTTCCATATCTGCAAATAATCTAAAGTTATCTGTAAACCTTGCAGTTGAGAAGAAAGAAAATAGCACCTCTTGGAAATGGCTCAGGAATGTAGCCTCAAAGTCCACAGATATGCATCTGGGTGCAAGAAAAAGAGCATGAACATAGAAGAAAAGTCTCCACCAGATCCAAATTTGAGTTTTAGAAGATTTCTACCTTTTCATTGAATGTGGACATAAATGAATATTAGTAATGTGAAAGCTTTTGAAAGAAGAAGATGCTATGGGAAGCTCTCTTCAAGGGGTGCCTCATCCCTGCAATGAGCAAATGCCAAAAATTTATAATGTGCAAGTGGAACCCGTATGAAGTCCACAGATATCTGGGTTGAGCTACAAAGCATGAGACTTTCAAAACCCAGAGCTTCTATTACTGGACAAGTGAGAAAAACCAGCTGCACTTTTGCATTCTAGGGGTAGACGGAGGAAGAGAAGCACTGAGTGTCTTTCATCACACTCGCACACGGTATCTTCTCCCTTTGACAGCTTGGCAAACAAGTTCACCAATTTGGATGCACCAGATTCGAGTAACTCAAATCTAAAGTCAATCAGCCTTGTTTTGTTAGTCTCTGAAATAAGCTTTTAAAAAGTGTCCTTTCTGTAACTCCTGAACACAAAACTGTTCTCATTCTCCTGTGTAAATTGCTCTCTATGACAACGCCCCTCCTGTGCACAGCTCTTTAGGCTCAGACAAGCTTCTTTTTCACTTGCACTCAAATCCAGAACTTTTAAAACAGGTTTCTCCCGCCCTGGTTCATAAGGCTTTCCTCATTTTACACAACTGTCAAAAGCAACAGAGGCCAGAGTGGTGGGAGGCAGCCACGGTAGGTGTATTGATAAAAGATGCCAGCGTCCTAGCTCCAACTGTGACACCCCTTTTCAATACGTAAACTTCTCACCATGCTGAAATGTTCATTATGCCATTCAGAAGTAGAGGTCTAGTGGGACAATTTGCTGTAAAGCGCCTCCGTGATTATAAAGAGAAAATCAGTCACTTATTCTGCGGGGATTGTTCATAAGACTGACAGACATGCTCAGTGTAGAGCCGGGAGTCTGCACCTGGTCAGGAAACTGCAAGATGGGACAACGGTTTCTCTGTTGCTAATAATTATGCCTTGGGTTTAATCACCAACTTCATGCCTGACAAAATGGAAGCCAAAGACGGGGGAAATGATGAAGCAATAGGTATTTAAATCATGGAACATTTTTCATTCAATTAGTATGGTGATGAGGCACGCCGTTTGTTAGGGATTCTAGCTGATGCTGACAGTATTCAATTTAAGGTTAGTTGAAATGACGGCAGCAGAGTTGGAGAAGTGACATACAACAATGAACATGTCAGTTCCCTATAGGCTGGAGATAGACTTTTGATGGCTTGAATCATAGCTCAGAAAGCTAAAATTGAAAAAGAGAAAGTAATTTGCTGCCTGATATTCACAGTACTTTCTCTTCATTTTAGTGAAAGCAAAGAATGGGGTTACAAAAAGACAGCCTAGAGGAAGGAAACAGATGACTCTAGTCTGTAAATTCCATTTGCATATCATTAATCAATTTAGGCAGCTGGATGGTCTGGGCCTATTACTTAGAATACTATGTTAACCCAGCCCACTTTGTGCTAGTCTAATTGCTCCATTGTACGGATAATGCCACAGGAAGTGATAACGTCGCTGCTCTGGCTTTGAAGCTGTCAACTTGACTTTTTTTTTTTCTTTGACAAATTTCACAATGATACTCAATCACTTCTCTCCCTGGGAGGTTGCTTCTTGATGTCATACTTTTAAAATCAAAATTGCTTATGATGTGATCTTCTACTTTTTCCTTCTCTCCTTTCCACGATTGGAAAACCCCATCCATTCCGAGAATCACTAATCTTCATTAATTGCATAAATGGCATGTGAAATCTCTGCCAGGAGGTCTACTTTGATGCCCACCCTGCCATGAATACTAATGTATAGGCTTTTCCCAATGACTCAGGAAAAACTCAAGAGGCAAAGTCTATTGAGACACCGTGTTTATTGCCACAAAGTGGCAATAGAAAAAAAAATAATTAATTGAACAATTGGGAGTTTAGCTATTCAGTTCATTATCTCAAAGTGAAAGAGATGATAAAGATAGGATTAACTCTAGTAGGATGGGGATAAAAGGACCAACTTCAGTCACCTCTTAGCCACAAATATGTAATCCATGCTGTGGAGTTTTCTGGGGCAAAATTTTAAATGCAAGTGTTTCTCTTAGCTAAGGGTACATAGATATCCTCTGCTATTATGTATCTATTGGTGTGTGCTCTGAGAATACTAAAGAGTAATTTTAGTATTAGCCCAGGTACTTGATGACTGTGTATTATACATGCCTCTGTTCTCATTCCTATGCCTGATGGATGGGATGGACAAGGAGCTGGTTTTGAGGACCGAGGTTCTGCCATAACTAGTCATGTGATCTTGGGCAACCATCTGTGGGCTTCAGTTTTCTTGTGGGTAAAATTAAATAAAAACGTGAATCACTAAAGTTCCTTCTTGTTCTTATATTGTATGTTTTTATCCTTTTAAGTCAACGTGTCTTGAACTACTGATGGGCCAGATACTGTGCCATGTGCCTCCCAGGCATTCTCTCGTTTGCTGAATCTTCTCAGCAAATCTTCTCAAATGCTGAATCTTCTTCCAGCAGCTCTCAGAAGCAGGTACAATTATTCATCCCATTCACAGGTGAGAACACCGAGGCCTAGAGAGAGAAAAGCCAAGCTCTGCATCTCATGCCCAGACATATGCCTGCCATGTGCCTCCCTGTAACAGGTCTCAGGTGTTACTTTTTCCTTCCTTCTTTCTTTCTCTGCCTTTTTTCTTTAGTATTAAAATTATTGTTTTTATGGAAATACTATTTGCTAATTGTTAAAAAAAATCAATAAATACACAACAGCATGAATAGCAAAACAAAACTAATCTACGTCACCACCATCCAGGAAAAGCGTACTAATATTAGGTAAGCACCATTCCAGATACCTTGCGATATACATGCACACCCAGCTGGAGCTGGCTAGACACACAGACACAATGGGCCAATTATTTCTAGAAATAAAGTGTCTAAAATCTTTTACTTGATTCTAAGAATGAAAAAGAGGAAACTGAAGAATCTGAGTCTCTGCAGGAGATATTATTTTCTTAAGAAGCTCTTTAGGGTTAAGAAAATAAGTTTATGAAAAACAGTTACAGATGGACAAGGTCTCACTCTCTCACCTAGGCTGGAGTGCAGTGGCACAATCAAGACTCAGTACAGCCTCAACCTCCCTGGCTCAAGTGATCTCCCCACCTCACCCTCCCGAGTAGCTGGGACTACAGGCACGTGCCACCATGCCCAGCTAATTTTTTTTTTTTTTTGTATTTTAGTGGAGACAGGGTTTGGCCACATTGCCCAGGCTGGTCTTGAACTTCTGGGCTCAAGCAATCCACCCACCTTGGCCTCCCAAAGTGCTGGGATTACAGGTGTGAACCACTGTGTCTGGCCTATATACTTCATATTTCAATTTCAGACACCATTAACTAATTCTCTGCTATGAAAGGTGAGGAAAGTAGCCCTAGTTCCCATGTTCTGACACCTTCTGATTTTCATTAGTTATATTATTTTTTTTTTTTTTTACTCAATAATAATAAGATTTTTAACATTTACATTCTATGCTATACTCATAATTCTCAGGATTTGGAAGTAACTTCATAACTCCAGGATTTGTAGCTTGCGTTCTCAGTTTAAATGGATTTATTGCTTACTTGTCTTTTTATCACACAGCTTCTTCATTCCTGAGTACTTTCATTCTGATTCATGTCTTAGTTGACTGGAGTCTGTCAAGTGGATTTTTCAAGGAGGACTCAGAAACACTGAATCTCTAAATTCTCATGTGCTTGGGAATACCTGCTTGATGCTCTTATGTATGTACAAACACTTGCCTGGATTTATTATTCCTGGGTCATTGTTTTCCCTTGGAATTTTGTAGACATTGCTACATCGTCCCCAGATATTGGGACTATGGGGAAGTCTGAGGCCAGCACCATTTTTCCCCCTTATGGGCAACTTATTATTTTCCTTAGGCCTGATATCTAAAGAATTTTTCCTTTATCCTTGACGGTAATAACTTAACGCCATCATGCCTCCATGTCGAATAATTTTCATCAATTTGTCCTGGGGGAAATGTAGGGATTGTTTTATTCTGCAGATCCAGTTCTTTGAGGCAGGGTAAGCGTATGCTTCCATGACATGATTTGGAGGATAATAGATAGGTTCCCCCCATATGAAAGTGTCCTCCCATAACCTTCTTACTAGCAAACCACTCTGTCTAAAACTTATATCTTGTTCACCGTCATTTCCCTAGTGCTTGGCCGTATCTGGCACACAATGGACACGCCAAAAATATCTGGTGAAATAGAACACAGGATAAATGGAAACAAGGAAGGTGGGGGAGAGGCTAGAATGAGGAAGGGCACTGGAAGGAGGGGCGAAAATTTCACTCTCTTGCCTTGCTGTGTCAAAGCAGTAATCCTTTAAACAGTCCTACTCGATTTTAATCCACTCAGGAAAATCATGGGTGGGGCGAACCACTGTTGACGAGGTGTTGTGTCTACCCATTAGTGTGGGGGTGATGGTAAAAAAGTTTAAACCCACTGGTTGGGGTAAGAAGCACTTGAACCCTTTCATCTTGGACACTGATCTCCCAACTGCACTCCTGCTTGAGTGTTTTCCTAATCCAATTCATCTTTCCCACTGCCTTAACGGTAATTTTTCTAAAACAAACAAGTAAAAATAAGTATTCACAGAGACAATCTGTAGTCTTAGATTCTTGAATATTTCCCTACTGATTTTTCTCCAGGAAGAAGCAAAGTAGTCCAAGTTCTTTGGAGTAAGACGCTCTCAAATGCCTGGGAACACTGATCTCCTAATTTGTCTTCCTGCTTTGAGTGTCCTCTGAGGCTAAAGTTCCTGGCTCAGTCTCCAACAATGGTAAGTACAAAATCAACGTTACTTCCTGACCTCTCTCCCTCTCTGTGTATTGGTCAATCACTACCTGATCATATTGTACTGAAATTAATTCTCGGAATGTCTGTCTTCCCCTAGACTATGAGCCTCTCTGGGCAAGATCCATGTCTTACTTATTTTTGTGTCTGCAGTTTAGTTCCTGGTTCATGGTAGGTTCTCAATAAATGTTTGTTGGAATGAGTTGATCTCTTGGAGCCAGTGCCCCAGAAAGATATATAAGTACTACTTTTATCCTTTCCATTGTGTGTCCACCTTCTCTCCAATCCTAGATCACCGAAAGTGAAGTGGAAGTGATGAGAGTAGCAATTCGTAGTATCAAAACAACTTCTTGTAGGGCACAGAAAGCCCAGCACTGTCTTGTATGGGAGACTTGTGGTTCTGCCACTATCTTGCTGGGTGACCTGAGATAACTTATTTTCTCTCTGGGTCTGATTCCTCACAGGTCATTTCCACTCCTGACCCTGAGGAATGCCACTGGAGATGATCTCACAACTAAGAGAGGGGGAGAGGTCAGGAACTAACATTTATTTTGTAGTTACCATTATGGTATGGTTTGCAACATGGCTCTGTAACCCTCAGGGTCCCTGCCAGAGATCTTCATCTATTCCCTTATTCTCCTCAGGTCCCTGGCCCTCCCCTTTCCTCTGTGCTCTCAGCAGTTGACCTTGTCTTTTCCTTTACTGAGAGTAGAGGCACCTCTTACAAATACTCTGGCCTCTGCCTGGACTGACTGGGCTAAATTGTCTCCAAAGATGGCCACCAACCATTCCTCCCACCTGTCTGCATGCAGGCTGCTCCTCCTGTCAGAAGATGGAGACTGCTTCCTTGCCCTTGAATCCAAGCTGGCTCATGACTTCCCTCAACCAACAGGAAATGGCAGAAGTGATGCTCTGAGGCTTCTGGGTCTAGACTTCAAGAGGTGCTGCAACTTTCCTTTTTCCCTCTTGGGATCCATCCTACCACATAGAGAAGTTTGGGTTGACAACTAAATGTGAGAGAGAGACAGACAGAGAGAAGAGGGAGAGTTAATTCAGCTAGACCTTAGTCATTCCAGCCTTCCTAGCTGAAGCACTAGCATATGAGAGAAGCCACCTTCTAACCTATCAGAGCCCCCAATTTTACTGACCTCAGTCAACACCATGTGGAATAGAACTACCCCAGGGAGCCCAATCAACCCATACAATCATGAGAAATTAAAAACTGATGTTTTAGCCTCCTGAGTTTTAAGGTAGTTTGGTATATAAAAACACTGGAATTTTGACCCACCTTCACCTCCAATGCCAACCTGGTAAACCTGAATACATCTTTCAAAATTTGGCTCAAGTGTCAACTCTTTCATGAACCCTCTGTATCCTTTTCTTGCTCATTCCAGCCTTATTTTCTCTTCTCCTTCCCCAAATTCCGTAGTACTTTGTATTACAAACTATGTGCTTACAACCCCCAAAGGGTCTGGGCATCTAGAAGGCATAGATTTGGTTTAATTCATTTTTGCCTCTGCCTAGCCTGACACCTGGCACATTTAGATATTTAGTCACTGTTTGCTGAATTAATGGATGGATGAAGAGGAAAATTTAACAAATGATATCTACAGGCACATCTGGCTCCAAAATTGAATCATGTCATCTAGCAATGCTCAGGACAGTTAACATAAGCAATTTCTCATACCACGCTAAAGTGGAAGGATGACAGACAGCATACTACACAGAAGAGTTGAGGTGTCCAGGAGATTAAATCCCCGCTTGAACTTACTGTTTGAATAAAGACAAATTAATTAATATCCATGCATTGAGTCCAGTCTACAAAAATGTATGACTTAATTGCCCCTTCAAAGAGTCACAAGCAGCCAAAACTTATTAAAAGCACTGCACTAGGCACCACTGTTTCATTTTACAGATGAGGTAAGTTAGGCCAGAAAGGCCTCAAGTCTCACAGTTGAAAGAAGGTAGAGATGAGACTCCACCACAGGCTTGTCTGACACTCAAGCCAAGCACAGTTTTGCCTAGTCCAGGACAAAAACGCAAAAGTGGGAGGGAGCCAGAATGATCCTTCAGTCATAGAACCAGGCAGGTGATAATGAAGGCTATGTCTTTTGGCAAACCTCATTATCGAATAACAGCAAAGACCTAAACACAACCTCAGCCATGGTCTAGAACACATCATCTTCACCCAGAGCACTGCAATGCTTTCTTAGTGTCGAGGTACTCCTAGGCCTTCTTTCATTTCCATGCTACTTTCAGAATTAACTTCCCCAATACAAATATGATCCAGTTATGCCGCTACCATAAATCCACAGCATAATGTGGCTTCCAACCACACCTGGACATTCTTTTCTTGTGTTATCTCCAATCATTCATAAACACAGGTGATAGAGTTTGAATATTTGTCCCCTCCAAATTTCTTATTGAAACATGATCCCCAAGGTTGGAGGTGGGGCCCAGTAGAAGATGTTTGGATCATGGGGGGATCCTTCATGAATGGCTTTGTGCCCTCCCCTGTGGTAATGAGTGAGTTCTCACTCCATTCATTCAAGAGCTGTTTTTTTAAAAGAAGGTGGCACCCCTCCTTCTCTTGCTTGCTCCTTCTCTCACTATGTGACCCATCAGTTACCCTTGGCAAAAGCTTCCTGAGGCCCTTACCAAAAGCAGATGCTGGTGCCATGCTTCATATATACAGCCTGCAGAACCATGAGCCAAACAAATGTCTTTTCTATATAAATTACTCAGCCTCGGGTATTCCATTATAGCAACACAAATGGACTGACACAATAAATGAATGGATGACCTACTGTCTCTGGCACGGGTGTGGGTTATTCTCAAGGCTCCATGCACTTTTACATGCTGTGGCCTCTTCCCAGACTGCCCTTCTCTCCCCATAGACATTTAAGCATCCTTTTAGGCTCAGTTCAAACCTCGCCTCCTCTGCAAAACCTTCTTATTCTCCCAAGCAATATTGCCTGCTCTCTGCACCCATACTTCATTTGCTACTTAGTTGTCACCTATGCATGTTTATGTATCTCTCCTCAAATCTCAAGGTCATTTTTGTATTTTTCTTAATCTGGCTTTCACCCTGAGCACCTAGCACAGTTTCTGACACAGCCTAGACCTGGTATAAATTCTTTCTGAATACAGGAGTACATTTTCTTTCTTCACTCACATTCCTGGCTTGCTGGAAGAATACAGAATCTACAAATCTTCTTGCTTGTCTTCTCCTTGCAGTGGAAAGTGCAGTCAAGTTTTTAATAATAATCTTTCTCAAAAACTTTCGTTTCCTTGGAAAGAGATGTTTCAAATCCCAAGGCCATTCCCTACTGCAAATGTCTAACACGCCGTTAGTGAAGCGGGAACAAATGGATTATATCCCTTTGATTTTCTGGCATAAATTCCACCATGTGGTACAGACTTCCTGTTTCTGCCATTTGTTGTCATGACAGCTCCAGTAGGAAACAGCCTTGTGCCTTTGGGCTTGTATAAGTTTCCATCTTTGTCTGCAAGGCGATACCTGCTCAATGTAGTTCACAGGAGGGACTTAAGAAATTTGAGGGTTTTCAGCATCTTCCATTTTTCCCTTCCTCTGAAAGGTGCATTTGGTTAATTAAATCATGAAATTCAAAGATTTGAACACATTCAGAATTCAGTAATGAGGTACATGACACACTATGCCATTGTACAACCTGTTTCAAAAGGGATTTCTGCCTTTAAGCTTCATGGATAATTCTTGTGTCACATTACCAGCCTCAGGTAGGCACATTTAAGGATTACCAAATAAATGTTTGATGACATGAAATTAGAAATTCCTGCTACAACCTTGTGCAGCTCCACTGGCAGGGGGGACAGGACAACAGAGGATGCCTCCTAACAGGGTAAACTACCCTATGATTATGATAGTCATAAAGAGTGTGCAGGGGGCAGCCAAGAGAACTTTCCAGAGCGCAGGCTCCTTGTGACCTTCACCCCTAGCAGAGGTTGGGCACCAGGTGCAGACTGTAAATGCTCAGCAATGTAAGCACAGAGCCTTCTTACAACATGTTTGTTTGCTCTTCGGTATCACGAGTCCTGTGCTAGGCTCTAGAGCAAGGATGATAGATAATCAGGATGAGTCTTCAAGTAATGAACAGATTATTAAAACTCAGAGGGTGATTTCTACTGACACCCAGGGTTTGCTTTCTATACCAAGAGAGATAAAATGATATCTTTAAATAAGTTATTATTATAATCCATTCTCTCCCAAACCAATAGGCTCATTTCCCCAGGCACTTTGTCATTAAACTATTCACAGCATGCTCATAGTTACTAATATCATAGCTTACTCTGCTAATATTAAATTATTTGACAACATAAGCCAGAGTTTACTCTGGATTAGCTCCACAGAAAATGAATGTAGAGGCCAGTAAGCCAACCAAATCACTGATCCTTCAATCCAAAGCAGGAAATGTCCTATTAGCTTAACAAACACATGAATTAGCCTACCTAGAGTATAGCATATTAGCTGTAAGCTGATGGTTTGAAATCATTCAAGATGTGGGACAGTATCGTATACACAAAGCAAAGGCTTTAGAGAAAGACTTGGATGTCACCCCTGATATGTAACCTTGGGTCAGGGAAGGGGGGTAATTCAAAGCTCTATGACTCAGTTCTCTTTTATGTAAACAAAGCATGTTAATAATAGCTACCTCCTTGGGTCATTGCAAGTATTCAAGGAGGAAACTATGCAAACCACATAGTCTAGGGCCTGGCATGTCATAAACACTTGATAAATGAAATGTCTGATTATGGTCATAGAAAGAGAGGAAATATATAGAATAAGACCTTGTTTAAAACATCAGGATGAATAGAAAGTACAACATGAAATGGCAGAAAAATTTCCAAATCCATCATTAATCAACAAGGAAATGAGTTTCAATTGCAGCTAAGATGGAATAGCAGGGACCAGATTTACCAACCCATCTGAAACAACCAAAAACCTTGACAAAATAAAAGAAACAATGTTTTTTAAGACACAGGATACTGCTAATGAAAGTAATCCCCAGGAGATGGGAAACAAATGAAGAGAGCCCTAAGATTACCTCAGCTTACCACCTTCAGCCAAGCAGAGCCTGACAGACTCCTTGAATTTAGGAGAACAAGTTGGGAGTCAGGGGAAATAAAGGCAGCTAGAGTTTGCAGGGCAGAGTACTAGAGATAAGTGAGCTGTACAAAATGAGAATTCCAGGGAATCTACAGAGGGTCCTTCTTGAATATTCAGGAGAACACTGATCAGTATGTACATATGAGGAAATGACTCAAAGCTAGGGAGATAAAATTACCCTAAAGGATTAGAAAGAACATTACCTATGGCTCACACTAGGCCAAGAATAGTGTCTGTTTCTACCAGCCAATTGGAAAAGCTCATAATCCACAGGGCACTGAATGTAGTACGCTGAACAGCCAGGACCATGTCTCAGTCATGAGAAAAATCAGTCCTGAATTAAATGCTGCCTCACCTAAAAATTTTTAAAGCAAGACTAAAAAGGATCAAGCTGTTTTCAAGTAACTAAACTGCATGCGAAAACAAAGCTCAATAATATTTATATGAATGAAAAAATATACCAGCATCCAACAAAGTAAAATTCACGATATCTGGCATCCAATCAAAAATGTTCAGATATGTGAAGAAGCAGAAAAATATGATTTATAAGATGAAAAATCTATCAAAATGGACCCGTAACTGACCCAGATATTACAATTAGCAATGAATTAGCAAAAAACATTTATTATAACTATATTCAATATATAAAAAGTGCTTCATAGAGACATGGAAAATATAAGAAAACTCCAAAAAGAATTTCTAGTGATGAAAACTATAATATCTGAGATTTTTAAATATGCTGGATTAGCTTAACATTAGATTAAACATTTCAACAGAAAGATTCATGAACTTTAAGACATAGCAACAGAAATTATTCCAAATAAAACAGAAAAAAAAGTTGAGTTTTTAATTTGTTTGTTCATTTTTTAAGAAACGAGAAGAGCACCAGTGATCTAAGGGACAATTTCAAGAAGCCAAATATAAGTGCAATTAGATTCCCCAATGGAGAAGAGCAAGGAGGGCAATAAAGAAAATATATTTAAAGAAATAAAAGCAGAATTTTTTCAAGTTCATAAAAACTATAAAACCTTAGATTCAAGGCTACCAATGAACCCCAAGCATAAGAAACAAAGAAAATTTCAAGTAACATCCTAACCAAATTGCTCAAAACCAGAGATAAAGAGAAATTTTAGAATTAGCCAGAGGAAAAAAGACACATTAAGAACAGAGAAACAAAACTGAAGATGATATCACATTTCTCGTTGGAAACAATATAAATGAGAAGTTATTGAGGCAACATCTTGAAACTACTGACAGTACAAAACAAACAAAACAAACTCCCAACATGTCTGTACTTAGCAAGAATGTCTTTTTTAAATGAAGGCAAATAAGACTTTTTCAGACATACAAAGTCTGAAAGAATTAATCTCCAGCAGCCCTGCACTACAAGAAATGTTAAAGAAAGTCCTGTAGCAGAAAGAAAATGATACAAGATGGATCTATAGATCTATGCAAAGAAATAAAGAACCTTAAAAATGGTTAATACATGGGTAAGTATGTATCTTTTATTATTTAAAATTCTTTAAAAGATAATTTATTATTCAAATAAAAATAACTACAATATGTTGTGGAATTTATGTCATGTGCAAAATAAATATATAGTAACTGCACAAAAACTAGAAAGTGTGGGCAGGCACAGTGGCTCACGCCTGTAATCCCAGCACTTTGGGAGTCCAAGGTGGGCAGATCACCTGAGGTTGGGAGTTCAAGACCAGCCTGACCAACATGGAGAAACCCCGTCTCTACTAAAAATACAAAATTAACCGGGCCTGGTGGTGCATGCCTGTAATCCCAGCTACTTGGGAGGCTGAAGCAGGAGAATCACTTGAACTCAGGAAGTGGAGGTTGCAGTGAGCCAAGATTGCACCATTGCACTCCAGCCTGGGCAATAAGAGTGAAACTCCATCTAAACAAAAAAAAAAAAAAAAAAAGAAAAAGAAAAGAAAAAAGGAAAAACTAGAAGGGGTAAAACCTAATTACAGAAGTATACTATTATAGCATTCTTCCACTCTATATGAAGTAGTGTAATAATTTGAAGATTGACTGTGATAAGCTAATGATGAACAGCATAAACCCTAAAGCAACCTAAGAGTTATAACTAATAAGCCAACAAAGTAGACGAAAAAAAAAATTAATAAAAGGTACTCAATTCAAAGGAAGTCATAAGGAGGAGAAAGAAAACAAAGGACAAATGGGACAAATAGAAAACAATAGCAAAGTGATAGATTTAAGTCTAACTATATCAATATCTACATTACATATAAATTATCAAAATACTCCAAATAAAAGACACAGATTGTTGAACTAGATAACAAAGCAAGACTACTATATGCTGCCTACAAGAAATGCACTTTAAATGTGAAGATACAAAATAGATTTAAAAATGCAAGGTTGGGAAAATGTGCTATACTAGTCAAAAGAAATGTGAAGTGACTATTAATATTAGACAAGGTAGACTTTAGAGCAAAGCATATTACCAGAGACAAGGTAGGTCATTTTATCATCATAAACAGGCTAATTCATCAAAAGAACATAACAATTCTTAACACCTATGTACTTAATAATGGATCTTCAAAATGCATGGAGTAAACTGATGGAAACACAATGAGCAACAGAAAAATCCACAGTTAAAGCTAAATAAATTTCAATACTTAATTGACATGTATAGGATGTTCTACCCCAAAACAACAAAACACACATTCTTTTCCATTGTACAAGGCACATTATCAAGATATACTATAAAACAACTATCAATAAATTTAAAGGCATTAAATTTATATGCAGTATGTTCTCTGACCAAATAAAGTTAAACTGTAACTTAATAACAAGTATAAATCAATTAATCTTTCCAATTAAAACGTAAGTATTGTCATATTTGATATGTGTTGCATGCACATACACACACAAATATGGCTATATACTGTTGCAAGTGACAAACCTAAAACATAAAGGCTCAGAAAAGTTGAAAATCAAAAAATTGAAAGTATATATGAGGTTAAAAAGATCTTATGGCTCCTTCCAAAAATAATAGATACTTTGATGTAAACATTAGCGGGATAAATAAATTCACTACATAAGGAAATTATTTTTAGTTCACCAAAAAGATAACACAGTTTTAAACTTCATGCAACCAAAAAGAAAATATAGAAACATAATACCATTTACATCAATGCCAAAATATAAAATATTTAGGAATAAATCTAACAAAATGTATATAATTTCTGTATGAGGATAGTTTTAAAACTCTAAGATATACAAAGATGAAGAGATATTTCATACTCATAGATAGGAAGATTCAGTATTAAGATTCAGTTATTTCCAACTTAATCTAACATTCAATGTAATTTAAGTCAAAATCCTAACAAGTTGTTTTGTGAATACTGAAAAACTGATTCTAAAGATTATATGGAAAGGCAAAAGACCCAGAATAGTCAATACAATACTGAAGGAGAAGAACAAAGTTCCCCTGACTGGAGATCTGACACCACTAATTTCAAGACTTACCATAAAGCTATATCAATTAAAAGAGTGTGATATTGGTGAAAGAATAGACAAACAGATCAATGGAACAGAATTGAGAGTTCAGAAATAGAACCACACAAATACATGAAACAGATCTTAACCAAGGAGTAAAGGCAATTCAATGGGGAAGATAGTCTTTTCGACAAATGGTGCCAGAATAACTGGATAGTTATATGTTAAAAAAATTACTCTAGACACTGACCTTCCATCTTTCACAAAAGTTAATTGAAAATGGACTACCGACCTGAATTTAAAATGCAAAATTTAAAAACTTCTAAAAAATAACATAGGAAAAGAATCTTGGATTTGGTGGTAGGTTTTTAGATACAATGCCACAAGCAAAATCCATGAAAGAAAAAATTGTTAAGTTAGACTCCCTTAAAATTAAAACTGCTGGGGGCGGAGCAAGATGGCCGAATAGGAGCAGCTCCAGTCTTCAACTCCCAGCGCCAGCGACACAGAAGACCGGTGATTTCAGCATTTTCAACTGAGGTACTGGGTTCATCTCACTGGGGAGTGCCGGACGATCGGTACTGGTCAGCTGCTGCAGCCCGACCAGCGAGAGCTGAAGCAGGGCGAGGCATTGCCTCACCTGAGAAGCGCAAGGGGGAAGGGAATCCCTTTTCCTAGCC